>NW_010553626.1:26167-28511 GCF_000687285.1 Phaethon lepturus | reverse complement strand
GCCCGCCGGGGTCGGGCCGGCGTCGACCGTTGCCCCCACTCGCTGCCGGGTGCTGGTTCCCCGGGGGGTCGCGGCTCCCCGGGGCTGTGCTTTGTTGCTGTATTTTCCCCCGTCTTCCACTAGGTGGAGCTGCGACAATAGTTTTCCCGTCTTTATGCTAAGGAGGAAAGAGTTCTGAACCCATTTGAAAGGCAATGTTCGTCTTAACAATTCAAATGTATTCCTGTTAATTTGTATTTGATAAAGGTTCAGGAGTCTTTTGTTGTATGTCTAGTTAGCCTGCATGTTACATTGAGAGCATTTGCAAATTTTCTGTTTGATTGTGAGCCTTAGAGTGAATTTTTATGTGGCCGTATACCTGCATTTGTTTATATGTGAGCATGTGTGTATATTTCTGCGTTTGTAGGTGTGTGTAGATAAAAGACAGGAAGAAAAAGCTATGTCTTCACAGCTGTTTTGCTCATGAATGACGTGGTAAAGCACAGAGCGATGCCTAGTAGGTACTCAATGTCACGGTACTATTCAGAGATAGTTTGAAATTAAGGATTTGATTGTCTTCTAGGTAAAGCTCAGTAGGTCCAATGTTCAGTACCCAAAACTGAGACAGGACAGTATTTAGCTTTCAGAAAGCTCCTTTTCTGTTTGTGTTCCTCTTGGACAGTTTATTGAAGTGGGAGCTCAACACCCTCATACCAGTCTTTAGCATCTAGTTATCACATTCTCTTTTTAAAGGGTCAAGACCCCCTCGAGTGGATACCTCTAAATACTGAAAGGTAGAAAAAGAACAATGAAAAGTCAGGTGTGTACAAGTGTGCTTGCCTTTAGGGTTGATAGCAGATTCGGGGCTACCATTATTTGAATGGAAGTGCCTGTGTTTTGTTACTCAGATTCACCTTCATGGACAACCTTTTAGACCTTGTCTGTTTGTGGAAGGTGGGATACTTGAAGAGGCCAAGCATGTCCTTTCCCCTCTCTCTTAGGCACAGGACTGGCAAAATCTTCATTCAGATGCAAGGTCTTCTGGCATTATCTAATCTTTGCTACCTCTGGCTTGTTTGACTGCAATGAGCCCCTTTAGGGGTCTCAGGGTTCAGCAAGTAGTAACGTACCTGGTTATTGGGAGAAGTGTTGATATCTGGTCCCCAGAAATGGCACTGGCATTTGCTTCTGGATTAAATGTGAGATTTACTTCTGACTAATATAGTCCTCTGTAGTTTAGACCCTGTGTAGATCAGATTATTCCTCTTTTGATGCTGGATCCAGCACAAGACATCCCCAAAAAGAGCCTGGGTGATTTTTGACACGTCATTGGAAAAAGAATTTAAAACCTCTGATCTGTTTTAAGAATCCTAGTCAGGTATTAGAGGTTCTTCTATACTGAGAATTGCCTCTTTGCTCTTTAGCATTGAGAACTGAGAGGCTGATGAACCAGCAGCACCTTTTAGGCAATAGTAATGATAGTGTGCATGTGTGGTGAGGGGGTATCAGTGGGTATCTCTAGCCTGCAATACAGCATGGTCTCAGTCTGAGGTAGCTAAAGTCTGATTTTCATCACACAAGTCGAAGTTTTGGTTACTTTAGACTTTGTTATGTCTTATGAATGCAGAGAGGTGTGGAGGAAGACTGAGGAAAAATGATGTTTGGCTAATGACGTGGTTGTCACCTTTTTACATTGGTGGATTTTATGATGGGATAAATACACTTTTTAATCAGATGTCTGCCTGCCTACTTGTAACTGGTAAAATCTGTGAGATTATGTGGAAATATCTATCTAATGTATGCCCATCTGATGGATGTGTCAAGTTGTGTGTCCTCTGCCTATACTGTCCAGCACTGCTTAGCACTGTAGCGTGTAAGGGATCCTTTGTAAATTCTTGTCTGAGTGGCAAACCTTGAACATTTATTTCTTAATTAATAGGTCAGAATATAAATAAACCTTAGCACCTTTGGTCTAGCAATAGAGAGCTGTGTTTCTACTCAGGTGTTTCTCTTCTGAACTGTTACTGTGACTGCATGTCTCCATGTATGACAAGAAGTGCTGGAATTAAACACTAATTTTTGTGCTGATCATCTCTAAGAACTCAGAGTGATCCTTTTCAGCCTCTGTGTTTCTTCCTAGTTTTTTTTTAAACTTCAGGCAAAGTTGCTGAGCTGCTGTAGGTCAGACTAAAGTAGGAAGTACAGAAAGACTTCTGAAATGATATTCTATCAACAGGAGAGTGCCTGTCTCTGTTCTTTTCTTCTTTTACTTTAAACTATCCTGTAAGCTTAAGAAAAGTAAAGAGGGTTTTAGAGCCTTTTGCCTGCAGGATAATGGCTGAAAGAACTGCAGAAAATGGGAGAA
>NW_010553626.1:23843-26136 GCF_000687285.1 Phaethon lepturus | reverse complement strand
GCGGAAGTGCTACCTGAGCCCCCACAAAAAATGACCAGTCACAAAGAAATCAGTGAAACTGGCGCTCTCATACTTTACACTTGACTAAGTAAATTACCAACAAGACTCGGGTAGGCCATGTAAGTGGTTCAGATGTGACTGTCCCTGGTACTGTGCACTCATTCCACAATGCATATTGATTTTGAATATTAATTTTAGATAAAGAAGTAGGTATGTTCTGTATGCAAACATAATAAATGGTGAAAAGTCATCCATGAGGTGTATCCATGTACCTCATGGTGAGGCAATGTAATAGGAATGACAAGACGTTCTTACTGTGTGTAATGGTGATGAACATAGTAGGAAAAGATTAGCTATAACATAACTTTTTTGTTTGTTAATTCGTTCTTTATTTTTTCTTTTTTTTTTTTTTTTTGGTGTTTTTTTGTTTTGGTTTGGTTTGTTTGTTTCCAGGTTGCCATTTGTGCTACAGGGCCCTAGGAATAGCATCTGTCCAAATAATGATTGTTACAACATTTGCATTACATGATGTAATTAAAATTGAACAATCTTTTAGGGCATCTTTCTTAAGACATAAACCTAAGAGTAGTAACCACTTGTGAGGGTGGGAAGACACTGTTCCACCAGGAATGGATGCTGGTCAGCAGCGGGAGGCTCCACGCAGCAGTCGACCATCATTACAGCTGTGCATTATAGCTATGCTTCTGGAATGGATTGGGGAAATCTCCTGCCAGGAAAAAGGTGCATCTGGGAAAGAGTAAGCTACATATTATTTCACTTTAGGTCCTGTAAAAGCTAACTTGCTACTCTTTGAAGACTAGTAACTGTATTTATGTAAGTGGTGTAATACAGGGAGACCTGTAGGCAATTAGCCTCCATTCATTGAATAATCAAAGCTGTTGGAGGTTTGCGAACTAGTAAAAACATTTGTGAGGAAAGCAAGTATCTAAACTTTTTAGAGCCATTTAATCTAATTTTGACTGAATGTGGTAACCTAACTCGACAAATGGACACTGCTGTTACAGCAGTTATGGTTGTAAAGGACACTGTAATGGCCAAAAAAAGGCATTATTTCTTCTGTACTGATTATTCAATTCAGTAATCAAACCAGAGGTTTTTAATTGGAGTATCAGTTTGGAAAGTCGTGTCAAGTCATTTCTCACATTTCAGGTCAGAAGCACTGCTTGGAACATCTTTCAAATGTTTGGTGTCTCAGAGAATTCTCAACATATATTTGCTGGTGTGGGTGGAATATACCAGAGAATAATACATTCTGGTATCTCAGAGGCTATCACAATTCATGATAGCTGAGATGCAGAGATCTTCCATAATTATACGTACTTACAGAAGAGTCTGTTGATGCAAGAAATACATTGTGAGCCAAATGTTCAGGTTGATGTGAAGTTGAAACAGGGTTTTTTTCACACATTGTTTTCCCAGCTATGAGCAGCCCTCTCAGTGCAAAGTGTTATTCTACCTACTGTGATTACTCACCACATTCGTATGGTGAGTAAACATCCACCTTTTATTTTTGGTAACAGAAGAAACAGTAAGTTTCCTAATATATGTGAATGTATGCAGCCATATTGTCTATCAAAAAATAGCCAAAAGATAACCTAGAAAGGAAATACACATGTACTTCATTTCTCTTCCACTTGACAAAGTGTGAAGCTATTGCGATAAAGTAAGTTCCACCCATAGCATAAAACTGGGACTGGTAATAAGAGTTTTAGGCCAAATACACTGGCATAGTTTAACATCGTGTCAATCTAGAAGGGAAGTTGTTGATCCTCTGATCATTGCTAGAATATAGTGTAATGGTTCCTTTGACACCTTTGTCTTTTATTTCATCAGTATGTAGTACATGACATTTTGTACTTGTGAAAGGTGCTGAACTGACAGGCCTCCAGACTGAAGTCTTCTCTTTGTACACATATCAGATGATAGATAAACACAGCACCCCCTCTCTGCTTCTCTCTTTCCTACACTTCAGCTGCTTCCTCGCTACAGCTTTCTCATATGACCACCATTTGAAGTGAAAAGACAGTCCAACCTCTACTACAATTCAGCAGCTACTGTTTGCTGTTAATGTTACCAGGGAAGTTGCTTGTCCCGTGTGGTTTTTTTGTTTGTTGTTGTTGGGTTTTTTTGTGATACAGAAATGTATTTCCATGAATTTAAATAATTCCAGCTCATTTCATATGGGTCACAAACCGGCCATTAGGCTGTAACATCTTTAGGTTACCAATGACCTGAACCAGACTTGATCTGGTAACCTATAGCAGAGGTGAAA
>NW_010553626.1:0-23812 GCF_000687285.1 Phaethon lepturus | reverse complement strand
ATTCCTGCTCATATATGAATTTGTTCAGTATAAGGTTAATCATCCATATAAGAGATTTTTTTTTTCTCTGAAATGCACAGTAGATCTGTGTTTTTGTCCTTTCTTTCCATCTGAAGCAGACAAAAGGGATTATGAATGGGTAAAGTAGAAATTATAGTGTTAACAGTACCAGTGAATGCATAGTAAAATTATTATGTTTCATAATATTAGTGAAATTTGTCTCTTTATTCACATAGCACAGAATTCCCATTGGGAATATTGGGTCTACCATGCAGATCAGAGAACAATTTTGCCCGTAGTATGGACTTCTAATGATTTTACCATTCTTGCGCTTGGAGGGGAGAGGGGTATGGGGGAAGGAGTTATCGTCTACTCTCAGTTTTGAATAACTACTTAGAGAAAAAGAAAATATGAAACAATCCACATTCAGCACTGAGAGCTTGCAAAATTTAACTTCAAAATGTATAGTTAGTTTCTGTGGTTGGCACCTTCCCAAAGTATTCAAGAGTTATTTTATGTTTGTCTATCATCTACTTAAAAATAAAATAGTGTAAGTACTTTAAAAAAAAAATGCCATCCTTAAATAAAAAAAATCCAAACATAATAAGTATATAGCTTTCAGGCTATTTGCATGTAGTAGCAGAGTAACTTGGGGTGGGGTGGTGGCGGTGCAGAGACAAAATTCAAAATTCCTGGAAAGCAAGTTTTCTGACCAAGATTTTGGGCAAGGTCTCTACTTTTTATACCATAACTAGTAAAATATAGACTCAATATATAATTGAATTTATAAACGACAATAATACACAGCTTCATATGGTTTTTTGTTGTTTTTTTTTACAGCACTTTGAATCTTTTTGCTTTCTCAGGATGTTTCTTGGTGTGCAGAAATGATTATATTTTCTGCTCTTCTCAAAAGGTTTTCTGTGTAATTGTTTGGTTATTTTTCACCAGATGTTTCAAACTATTCTATTTCTTCAAAGAATATGTCAAGAGGATACCCCTGTTGTATAATTTGTTAATACTCTGGTAGATTATAGAACAAAATCAGTATTATAAAGGAAAAAAGTATAAATGTTTGTTTGGAAGGGACAAAAGAGCAGTTTTTTTAAAATTATCTCTAGCTCTACAATAACATAGGATGAGGTTAATATTTTTAGTAGCAGTATCATTCTTATTCCACTTACTCATGCAAGGTATCATATGAACATAGACTTAAATTATTTTTGTCAGGACTGGGTTTGCATTAAGGATCTGTTTAGTGATTAAGGGCAAAAACTGCCCCCTATCATTTTTCACACTTGCGTTTACTCATACTTTCAGACTTGTCTCAGCTAGATCAACTAAATTTTCCCTGAAAGATTGAGAACATATCCGGCCTCACTCAGGTACAGCCCAGAAGGAATTCCGTTATTTCAAGAAGTCTCATTACACAAGATCCTTCTATTGCCTCTTGTTATTTATCTTTCAGTACTATCACCTTTTACTACCCTTTCTTCTTTCTTAATTCAAATTAATAAAGTCCTGCAGTGAATGATTCTTCAGTTCCTTTGAAATTTCTTTTGAACGAGTGAGAAGTCCTCAAAAATCACAATACTCATAAAATGGTTGAGGGGGAAAAAAATCCTTTATTCTTTCCTCTAGACTTCAGTGACACTATGAAGTTTCACATAATTTGCAGACTGCATCTCATAAAATACTGGCAAAATTTATTCAATTCAAATTAAATAGATGTAGCACAGAGTAATCTTTCTCTATTAAATATGTCACTTTTTGCAATTGTTTCTTAATATCCCTCACAGCTTCCATCTAAGATTAGCACTTTCTTTGCTGCCACAGTTTCACTAACCTACTGAATTATTCACTGAAGCATAACCTTCAGATATCAGGTTAGAAAGACCTTGATTATGGCAGGAAGTGAACTGTATAAACCATTTTTCTTTAAAAGAAAATTTCTCAGTATAGAAAAGTCTGAAATGAGATAAGTATTAAATGTGTGTAAAAATTAAGTTCATAATTGATAGAAGTTTAGTCAACTGTGACATTCCTGTATTTTGTTTATAACAATGTACAATAACATTCTAGATACCATTTAATGGTGTAAAACCATGTGCATTTTCATGCTGCTTATTTAAACTTAAAGTACAAGCCAGGATATCCATGTTAGTCTCAGCTGTAAAGTAGAGCTGTGGAATCTCTTGCACGGACTTAACATACTGGACAAAGAATATTTACATCCAGTTCCTGATTTTGTCCCATTTGCTGAAAATTACTTTTAAGGGGCTCTCAGCCCTGGAAACCATGGTGACAGAGTGGAAGGCTTCCCTACAGCAAACCGCTGTTATTGACCATTACTTTGTGCCAATCCACTGTCGAAAGGTCATTTGAACACCTACCAAGGAGACAACAGCTTCGGGAACGCTTTCTTTGCGAGTGTTGAAATACAAACTTGCCACTCGCCTGTCTGCTTCTCATGACCTGTCCAGTGGCACCCAGGAGCTGAAACGTAACTGTGAAGTTGAACAGGCTTAAACACCCTTGCTTTTAGAGGTACTATCATAGCAAAATGTCAGGGCAAACAACATTCTACAAATTATTCTGCTAGTCATGCGTACAAATTTTCATAATGACTTGACCTAGAATAGGAACAAAATGTGTTTTCTTAACGTGGGTGATAACTGCATAATTATGCAACTGATTCTGCTAATATTATCAGCCTTATGTTACTTTCCCAGATGTCAGAGAAATGGCACAGAAGGAGAAAACAGTTGGTAAGATTGTGAGATATTGTATATTAGTACAGTACATAACAGCATATTCTATGTAGATTTGTTGACTGTAGTTTGAAGAACTATAATATAAGACATGCTGCACAAAGATTTAACATTTCCAGGTTAGCAGAAGCTTCAGCAAATTTTCTGCTGTGCAACAAAATGTTCAGTTCCTAAGATGTGTTTAAACCTCTTGTTTCCTCTTCTCTGTCTCTTTCTCCGAGTGACGTTTGTGGTTTGTAGGGCTTTACGAACATGTAAAGGTGTCACTTAGGGGTAGCTAACTTTGTATTAAATGATTATGTGAATTCGCCAGTGAGATATAATTTTAAAAGAAATGCACGTAATGTAAAGGAAACTATTGGTTTAATGAATATTTTAAAAGGGTATATATATTGCTCTTCAAGAACCCTTACACAACAAGAAGCAGTGTGGGACATCATAAAAATTGGGTTCATGTTGTGGGTGTATAGATGATTTTTTTCTTCATGTTTTAATATACATTATGCATACATACATCATAAGGATACATGCAGTCATGTATCCTTGTACACATTTATTTGATAATTCAACTCTGTATCTATTCTGTGTTTATTGAAGAAGTATGCCTTTGACAAAAAGGTCTATGGCTGTGGCATTTGAATTGCAGACCAAAAATACATGCGAATGAATTAAACTGCCTATATGGGAAAGAGGCTAAAATGTGTACTTAGGGAAATTGATCATTTTGTACTTAGAAATATATGTTGGAAGTCACTGTGGGCATGACTTAGTATACACTGTTCATTTTGGTTTAACTGTGTCTACTGAAACTGCCTGGGAATTGCATCAAGAGTGTTCACAATTCTTTAGTTCCTGCATTTTTACCTTTTAGTAATGTTTGCTAGAAATCTTGTCAGGCTTAAAATAATTGGAAGCAAATTACAATATCAGCACTGAAAATGGAAGTTGTAAAAAGACAGAAAAGATTGTGGTAGTGGTTCCTCCAATAAAATAGACAAAATGAATGACTTATTATGTGCCTGGAGATTGTATGATAATCTGAATCCCTGATTAAAAGGAAAGCTATTAAACTGATTTTTCTTTTTTTTTCAAAATGAATTGATCTGCCATCAGGCTAGAAGAAAGGTTGTGTAAACTGAGGCAAGTTACCTTTGTTTGATTTTCACTTTCCCTATTTCATAGGAATCTTTTGAAGAAGCAGCTGTTTTTTAACATGTAGAAAAATTGCTTTTAATGGATTCATAGGAGAACCCAAAATATGGCAAGGAACATAAATATACCTGCTCAGTTGTTTCTGAAATGGCTTTTTAAATTTCTGATTCTGCATATGTACTTTTACAGAATCCTTTAGGTTTGGAATTTATAGAAAAAATTATGTAGGGAAAAATGGAAAAGTATCAGGTCAAAACTTGATTTTCATGTTAGGATTTTGCTTAGTTGATGGAAAAGCACGGACTTTGAATGTTACACTTTTTTTTCAGATTTGTAGGCATTTGGAAAGTTAATAGCAGACACATGTTACAGTGGTTGCCAATAGCAACCCCTGTGATTTGGGTTGGGTTCAAACAGCCATTCAACCCCACTTGTCCCCACTCGTTAATTCCAAAAGCTAGCCATGCAGATTGTTTTGGGGGATGACATTTTACATGTGTGTCTAGCATTTTCTTCTGTACATATTTATCTAAACATTTATATTTCTTCCATCACCACATTACACAAGTGTGAATAAATCTTGGCTGACAACATAGCTGTGAGGAATGGAGAGGGAGTATTATCTTCCCCATTTAACAGAGAGAGAACTAAGATTTTAAGACTTACTGAAAGTTTCAAAGAAAATAGGTATCACTGCTGGATATTGCTGCTGAAGTGTCTGAGCCTTTATCTGCTTTTCCCTTTCTTCTTGTGTCTGTGCAGAAACATGCCTGAGTCTTCTGTGCCAGCAGCTCCTTTGGATTGCTACGAGGGATGATACATTGGCTCTTGGAAATGGCTTTGGAATTCCTATCATTATTATAACAGTTTTTTGCATAGTGTAATTCAGATTTTTAGGGATATACATGTCTTTCTGTATGTGCATATTTGTTATTCTTGCAATCATTAAATATTCATTGTCATCAGGTGTCCATATACAAACATTTTTCTAATAAATTGCATATACTATTTGATGATAGTCAAGCTACTTGGGGATCTACTTGTAGTTACACTGTGGAAGCTGTTCCAACAAAGGTCTGGGGTTTTTGTCTTTAAAGAACTAATGGATACATCTTCCAGTCACAGTGGGATTGGGAAGGAGCTTGTGAAGCCATGCCCCAAGGCAGGTGAACTGCACCTAGAGAGATCTAAACCGCTATGCAGATAACATAAAATGGAAATGCTCTTTCAGGAACTGCTAAGCATCTTGGAGGAAAAAAGAAACCTCTGAACCATGTTTTGAGTCCACTCTTAGCAGTCCACTCTTGGACCTAGCATCTATAGCTACCCATTTCCCTCATGACTACGCTACTCCAAAAGCTTGACGCTGTTGCTACGTTGTGCAGTAGACTGGTAGAAACAAATGTGAGACTGCATGCAAATCTGTTGCTGGTAGTTTTCAAATCTTCTATCATGTTTTGTGAAGGACAACAGAGTCATTGCTAGACTATTTGAAACGAGTAGTGTCATTCTAACTGATGTATTTATCCAGCACACCTTCATACATTTCCTTTTGATGTCTCACACTTTCGAAGTCACATACCTGAAAGTGCGTGGTTAAGCCTGTTGGACAATCACATGCAAAAGTGATTCTTAGAAGTAACAAGGAGTATAGAAAAATAAATATAATTTGCTGTTATATGGCAAGATTGCCTCTCCTTAGTCCCCAAAGGTCTGCTCAGCATAAGAAGGATAAAATAGCCTAACAGAGATAGAGATTAGCTGTCCTCTTAAGAGTCCAGCATGTACTTGTTCTGGCAAATGGGCTTCTGGTAAGCATCTCTCAGTCGTGAGCTTGTTCCGGACCAATTTAGTAGTAGATTACAATTATGACGGGGTTTCTGTGCAAACAGATGTGGATGTTTCTAGCGTAAACTGATGTATTATTACTCTGAATGTACCCTGAGGGGCTCAGTAAGGACCACAAAAGGCTTCACAGCCCTCTGTGTACCCAAACGGCACCCATTAAGAGAGGCAGTCTCTCCCTTCTACTAAATAAGAGTAAGGTGTGAAGTGAACCCTCTGCTCTCAGGCATGAGCTGCTACTAGCATCCATCTCCTGCTCCCTCCCACCCTCTACTATCATGAGTAATATATCTTCATTACAATTAAGTGCTCCTGTTAACAAGCTAAGAAGACAGAACTTCAGATCAGAGAGCTACCGTACATGTATTTTGTTGAGTTGGGCTGAAAGTTTGTCCGTCTGTCTCAAACACATGAAATGGAGACGATCATGAAAGCATGGGGGAAATAAAAGGCCACAAAAGAAGGCTGAGGAGAACTTAAAAACAAAGAAAAATAATTGGAATAAGAAAAAGGGGAATGCATTTAAAGATTGCAAAAAAGGGAACAGATGGAGGGAGATTCAATATTTACAAATGGGAGTGAAACATTAATTTGGAAGGAAAACACACCAAAGGAGCTGTGAAGAGGAAACTAGTACGAAAGGAGGAAGGAGGGGGAGAGCAACAGAAAGGACAAAGGGAAGAACAAAAGAAAGGACAAAGAAAAGAACAAAACCTGGCTTACTCTGCAGTTGTATTTTGGCCATAAATATTTGCAGGTGGTTACAGTAGTAGTTTCCCCACTTGCCCTCCTCTTTTCCCTTTTAGAACCAGCTCACAAAACAGTATAATCTCCAAAATAAATGAAACTCTTAAAAAGTGAGTTCTGTGTTTAAAACCACCGCAGTCGCTCCACAACACCCACATCATTGTAATGATGTTTGCCTCTTTTTTTAGAGTGCTGCGAGGCACACGGCACTGGCCCATCATAGTGTTACGCTAAACATGAAGCAGTCTCTCTCTTTAACAAACAAAACGAATATAACTTTTTCTTTGAGCTTCATCAACAGATCCTGGGCTTGTGCTTTGTAAACCTTTTCAGTTGCACTTGGCATTATCTTAGCTCAGTTGGGCTTTTACTGTTTCCGTGCATATTAATAATAATTTACAAGTGTGAAATGTTTCTGGAAACTTGCTCCATTTCAGCCAGTGGCACAGCTCTCCATGCCCACAGGAGGGTCCAGCTTCCCTCCTTCTGCGTCTGCTGGGGGCATTACGGCTGTGACTCTCTCTGCTGCTGCAGAGCTTCCATAGGAAATCAGAAAATGTTTGCAAGCGTGTCTCTCACTTATTTCTATCATTTCTCTGATAACCTTTGCTCACGGTTGCGCTGCGCTCTGTGTGCGGCGGTGGCAGTTTCACCTGCCCACTTTTATGTGTCATTAGTTGTCACTGTGCTTCCGTGTCTGGGTAGACACGTCTTCTCCGGGAGCGGCTTCAGCATCTTGTCTGGGCCTTGTAAATCCTGGCAGCAGCGCTACGCGTGCAGCAAAGGCTTTGTGACAAAATAGAAGAATGACAATTAATGACGGGTGAATTTGGGAGAGGGAGGAAGAACACGCTTGGGTCGTGTGGAAAGATGCGTTTCCAGGCTTTTGAGCATGAGGCAACATTTTACAATTCAGGCTACGTTTTAAAGCGCGATAGAGAAACCCCTTCGTCCGGCAGAGCTCAAAGCCTGCGTTAATATCTGCCATTTGCAGAGCCTCTCGACTTCAGCAGGGGCTAGTTTTTGTCTGGTGGGAACGTCACTGGATGATTTGAGGCATTATCACTTTGAAAAAGGACCTTAATCGCGTGATCAGTCTATTAATTAAATTTTACTCAGTGCAAGCCGAGGTGACGGGACTGGCCCCCTTGACTTCAAGGGGACCACTCGCTTCAGATTTACATGGTTAGGACTTTAGATTTAAGAATAAATACTTTATTTTCTGACAAATATTCAATAAGAGTTAATCTTACCAAATTATTCTCAGCTCTGCAAGTGCTAAAAAATATATGTTCATTTAATGTGCAGGATTTTTGTTTACAACAGGCATTAAACAGAGGGAATGTCGGTGTAAGAAGAGGTGGGCTTAATGGGTTAAAAACTGTGTAAATGTTACTCTAGTTAAATTACAGCTTGTTGTTCAGATGAATACTCTCCACTTCTCATATAGCTTTAAATTATGGACAAATGCTTGCAATTGTGAACTACCTACATTGTGGCTGCCTGTTCCCAGGCTTCATCAACCCTAGCTGTCCAATGGGATTACTGTAAGCTTTCACGGCAGTCTGCCAGCCACTGATCAGAAATTCATATCCCTGGATGTTAGATTGCTCTCTTTATTCCATCCTTGTGATGGCTGTGATTGCTGTCATGGTGTTAGGTTAGAAATTAGCATTTTGTGGCCCAAATTTTGCCATCCAGAACATAATCAGAAAAAAGAGAGAGAGAGAGGAAAAAAACCCAAAGAATAGTAATTTCATCTGTCAAAGAAGGGAAATGCAGTGTTACCATGATACAGATGTCTACGAAACTTAGGTCAGGAAATGTTGTGGTATTTATGGTCCTATTTGGCGAATGCTTAGGCAGGTGGTGCTTTTCTGTTACTGCAGACCTCTGCTCATAGATTAATGCTTTTCCTCTGATAAAAAAAAGTAAATAAATAAAAATCCATCGGTGAAACTATAGGTGGGCTTCAGTAACTCTTAAATTAAAAAAACAAGGATCTCTAGCAGCTACTTTCAAGGACATGCTGAATTAATCACAAGAGGCTGGTTAGCAGGAGGTCAGAGAGAGACTTCTTAGCATCGTTTTGGGTCATATGTCTAGAGGCGATGGCAGTATGTATGTGCTGTATTGTAATATCTCCTTTCTAGTTTTCTTGTCTCAGTCAGAAAAGGATGAACACATATTGCATAGGGCTCTTGAAAGGAAAGAGGCACTGGTAAAAATCAGTAGTTTGGATTTTTTTTCCTGTTCTGTAAAGCTGAGTCATATCTGATTAGCTAATAAAAATACATCATTGTTTTTCACCAGATTTGCACTATATCCAGCAGTCCTTGTATTCCTTGTATTTTATTTTCTAAATGTCTTCTATCTGCTGATACAAAGGTGGTGATTAAACAGCACAGTAGTAGACACTGATAGGTTTAATGAACATTTATTATTGCTCTAAACAAAGATTTTTCTATTAATCTGTTTCAAAACAGTTCATCAGGGCTTACTACAGAAAATTATGGAAAACAACTGTTTAAGATTTAGTGTAGAGATATGGTCAGGTCTTTAAAGGTAGCTTGTTATTCTTTTTAGGCAACTCACAGACATGCTAATTTTTCCTGTCATTAGCACTGAACAAGCTGGAAGGATTCTGACATGTGAGGTGCACAGATTCTGTTAGGAGCCTTGATTTTTATCCACCCAAGCTTATCCGTCATCTTTAATCATGCAAAAAGCTGGATTACTTAATCATTTCATTTTATTGAAAAGAAAAAGAAAGATTTACATTAAAATGATGACATGCAAGAAAAAAATAAATTGAAAATGATTATGAAGAAAATGTAATGTAGGGACTAAAGCTCCATTGGTTTTGTGATGCTCATTTAAAGCAATGATCTAGTAAAGCCAAGATATAAAAGTAATGATGATGATAGCTGTTGAGGTATAACCATCTTATCTTTGCATTTTAACATACATTCTAACATGAGGTGTGTAGTCGATTATAACAGATAACTAAGGAAGATAATGTTTTTCACCTATGCTGTATTTATTCCTTGCATTAAGTTACACCTTTGTCTGAACTAAGTGTATTTTAGCACACAAATGTTAACAGGAAAGGCATACCAGCATTTTCACAAGCACTTCAGCATGCATGCGCTTATCTGTTAATCTTCCTATATAGGGTAGGCCAAAATTATGCTGATTTTTAAACTATCTATGGGAAGTATTGATTTAATGCAAGTGCGAATAGTATTTTGGAGAAAAAATTAGCAAATTATTCATGAGTGGCTTCTCTATCTTTTGGATTCTAGACATTGCATTGTATTCCCTACTGTTTCTAGGTTTCATACACTTGATTTAATATATTCCTTTTTTTTATTGTTTGTTTGCTTGCTTTACCCATTTTGAATATTCTTTTAAGTTAATACATTTTTTTCTTATATAACCTTCGTGTCTAGGTATGTCAGAATTTAGGTGGTAAAAAGGGTGTGGAAAATATACCTGCAAACATTTGAAGTCACAAAACATCTGTTTAGGGAACATATTATAGTTTCCAAAAGAAAGTTTGTTAAAGGTGAAAACAAGGAGGTATTTTCTTATGTAAGTATATAGAAGTGTTGTGTTTTATCAAAGAAAATTTATTAAAAGTACCAGACTTTTAGGTCTTGGTCTGATATTTACATAAAATGGTGCATTAAACAAGTAATTACATTACCAATCAATGTTTATCAATTAGGTAGTTAATAATTCATTTTACTGTACTAAGTTGAGTGAATTTAAGGTTGAATACTCTATTGCTAAATTGTTTTAAGTACATTAACATTTAATGAAATCTGAAAAATGTCCAACTTTTCCCTATAATATGTAACATTTCTAAGTGTTGATATTCCTTTTCTTTTAAGAGCTAAAAAAAGAGAAAACAAAGTTCAGGGTTTTTTCAGCTTTATGTCAGTGCAAGAATCTTTTATCACCATTGGACTTGAGAGTGTAGAAATAAAAAATAAACCAGAAAAGATAAAAACAGGTGCGCAGCTATTTATTTGAATTCGTTTCTTTTTGAAACACTTTCTGACATGAGCTCTGTACACTGCTTGGCTGTGATAGATGACTGTTTTGACAGGTAACTTTCTAGTAGCAAGGAAATGGTTAAAAATATCATAGGGTAAAACCGTATGAATGGGGAAAAAGATTGGGAATCCCTAACCACAAGAACAATTCTTGTTTGTATGTTGTTTTTGAGCTCTGTTTTAGAAAGGATACAATTATTATTATAGGAAAAAATAATAGATAAGTAGATAAGAAATTCATCCTTCTTATAGCTTCCTTATGCTACTATAAAAACCCCTAAAACTCTGCTACCATGGACATTTTAAATACTTTGAGAATTAAAATAATGCATTTAGTTAAAAAAGACTTTTATTTTTTGAAGTATTTTCTATTCATCCTCTTCTTGAATGCATCCATTTATCTCATAATTTCACAAATCTTAGAAATACAAGTGGAGTCATCTTTTAATATAGGGTGCACATCAGCATTCTGGATAGTGACTGTGATCATTTTTAGGCATGGGTACAATGGATTTGTAGTTTTTCTTCTAGTAATACAAGAGAATATAAGGGATTTTACACAATATGCAGGTACTTCCGTGTAATGAAGAAGTAAAGTCAACTTATTTTACAGACGCACACTGAGTAATAAGCTGAGGAAAAAAAGAAGCCTTTCAACAATAAATTTTTTTCCAGACTAAGTAATGTTTCTGTATCACTGTAAATGAACTTAGATAGTACTTATATAAGTTTATATAACTGGTGTTATTTTACATTAAAGCAGTTATCTTCCTGATTGATTCATATGACTTTCTTTACTTGGTATGGTCAAATATCTGTTTCTCACTTTTTCTTTTATAGACGTGGAAATAATTTTATTTTTCTTCTTTTTTTTTCTTTCTTTTTTTTTCCAGGCTGGCTAAGGTTATTCTGATAGTATGATTTTTGTTCCGATGTGGACTTAGTGGAATTTTGATAGTTGTCCTGAAAAGAGAATTATTTACTGAAATGAATTAGATCTGATCTTGTATTGACTTATTTCCATGCTTTTATATCTGTGACTCTAAAAGAAGTGCAGACGCAGTTTTATAATTTGGGTATTTGTCTAGTTACTTGCAAAACATTAGCAAAAATCATGTTATTTTGGATTACATTAGACACTTTTTATCTAACCAATAACTTGGATTTTGCAATATTTGTCATGTTATAGACTGCAGAATCTTCTTTTGTTGCTTTCTTAGGAGGATTTTATATTTTAAATAAAATCTTCTAGTATTTTCTAGAAATTTACTTTCATAGATATTGAAATGTTCTTTTGTTAAATTCTCATTAATCTCTGTGAATTTATAGCCAAAGTACTGAAGGCAGACACTTAATATTTGTTAAGCATCCTTGAATATGAAAATCTGATTCAGTTATTAGAAATAATGAACGAGTAGTCATCAAAACAGCAGACAAGTGACAAAACTCTGTAACAGATTTTAGTAACTATAATGTTTAAGCAATAGGTGGCAGTGTTACATAAATACTCTTTACTTTGAATTGGAAAAGAATGGGAGGAACAGGACATTTGTTTTACTTGCAGATTTGTACAAACAAATTTACATCGTTAAGGATGTTTTTGAAAAGTTTTCCTAAAAAACTTTACATTCAGTATCCATTATCACTTAAATGACCTACATTTTTGTGTTATGTGATTCATTAGTTAAAACACGATATTAGAATCTAAAATATTCAACTTATATCTGAAAAATTTTCCTGTGACATACTGTATTTGAAAATGTCTTCCATTTTAACTTTATTACATATTTATAGTAATAAACACAAAGCATAATATTAGAAAATATATTACAGAAATTACTTTTCTGTTTTATTACAAATTTATAAATTTAGGACCTAGTTAATAAAGCTTATAGCACCTAGTCCTTCTGAGGAGATTACAGGATAAACTTTATGAATTCTTTTAGTATTTACAGCACAGTACCACAGAATATACCTGCACTAATTTATGAATACAGTTTCCCTCTTTATATACAAGTAGACACTCCTTTCCACACCTTCTGAAAAGCATGCATTAACCAAAAAAGAATGTCATTGCTTAGAAAAATTGATGCCTTAATATAAATTTCTATACTGAGTATGCTAATATGCATATTCACTTAAAACATAAAATGCTTCACAAAATACAACATTGTTCATTACAATAAAAAAAACATTAGTTTAAGCCATTTTGGACCTTTGAGTGTTAGTTATGTATATTTCATCATATAATAATTAAAATACCATACTGACCAATGCAGCAGCCATATTCCATACCATGTGTTCTACCTCTAGGATACAGCTCTCATACAGTAGCACTTCCAGGAGATGTGTTCATCTGTGAGTGATAGAAACACTATGCTGTACTTTTTTGCTGTTTGAAGGGGGGGGAAAAAAAAAAGACTTGCTATAATATGTAGGTTTAGTTTGATAATTACAGCTTAACTATTTACTATGTTATATCTACTGATTTTTAATCTAAAATTAGGATGTTTTTTGTAAAAAAGAGAAAGGTAAATGATAATCATGCTTGTGAAAAGAAGATAGTGATGGATAGGAGCAATGATGAAATGTGTCTGATAGGGTAGTTTTCTTCTGTACCACCATTTCGTTGCTGCTCTGGGATTACAGCAAAATGGTGGCCACTTATATTTTATGGAAAATGTAAATTTTACGGTAACCTTCCTATAGACTCCAAATTGCTTCTCCCCTCCATCCCTATTATATTGCTTTGTTAGAATGAGCTTGGGGTTTTCCTTCTGAATCTTACAGTACTGTGGGAAAGGTAAAAGCTCAGTTGCAAAATTCTACATTGGCAATATAGACACTACTTACATACATGTGATTAAAACAAAACACTCAAATGGGAAAATAATGTTGTCTTATAACTACAGATAAGGTACTGAACAGTCATAGGTAAACATGGAGTGTATTCTTGTTTTGCACAGCACAGAACTCCTGTAGCTGAGTGCAAACGTTTGTGACACCTTTTTATTTTTTTGGATAAAACTTAGCCTTTATTATCAAACAATTCTTATAAATAGTAGATTTCAGGAAGAAGAAAAGAGATAAAGTCGTAACGTTTTGCTTTCTATCCTTACTCCTTCTCTATTCCCAATAGTTGATATGGCATGGAGTGACAACACTGTCTTGTAAAAGATCCCCTTATTTACCTTGGGTAGGGATAAGGTACTGAAACAGTACCTTACTGAAACAGCTTTTTGTTTTTGTCATGGTTTATTAGAAGGATGTTACTTGTGATAACATGATTTTCCCCAAGTATCTAATTTTTTAGAAATTAAAAGAATCAGAACATGTAGCTTATAAATCTGATTCTTATTAACTACATGTGTTAAAAGACAGAGAAGGCAGGAAAATAAAAAGCAACAGGAATTGAACAAAACCAAATTAAGAAAATCAACTGAAAGAGAGAAAGTTGAAGAAATATTACAATACTGGGTTTTTTTTAAATTCTGAGGGGAAGATGCTTTACAGAATGCTTTGTTTCTGCAATTACTCTATTATAGTCAAATTGTATTATTAAAATATGGGGTATTTTTAAAATACAATTTTATGTCTTTCCAGATAGATAGATATTTAAAATTAAATATATATAATATTATCTAAAATTTTCTTGTCTAATTTCATGATGTGCTTCATATATGTTGCCTCAATTTTGAAGATGTGACATTTTAAATAGTAGAAAACAAAATGTATAAAAAAAATCAGCTTCCAGAGTCATCTTTGTTTACCAGGTGGTTATAACTAAGTTGATAAAGTATTGAATTTAAAGCATGTCATAATGAAGTACATGCACCGATTCTACTTATTTTTAAGGAAGCACATTTTTCAATGAGTAAACTCTTTCTTCAAATTTTTGTGTATCTTATGGAATTTGGCATTGTGGTGACAGTAATAACACAATCCATACAACAGTATACTTTATCTCCAGAGATACTGGTTACCTAAAGGCAGAAGTGGTGAATGGATATTGACATTTCTATGAACATGCACAAACACACTATCCTCATTAGCATGTCATGGCAGCTAGAGACAGAAGAGGTACTATGTTTCAAGTGTACCTTTAACTTCCACTTCACCCTCCACACTTTTTACACAAGTGAATCAGTTGATATCCCTCAGAGTAAATGGTGAGTCACAGCATTACATAAAAACATTTCTCTGAATCATTTCCGATAAATGCATAAACTTAAACCTCAATATTAATTTTTTTGTTATTTTGTTCTGAAATGCTCCAACATGTTTGAATAGAGATTTTAAATGTAAAAATGGTAATGCCTTAAACATTTTTATGATGCAGTCATAAGCTTCTAGTTGCAATATGACCACTTGTTTTGTTACTTCAGTTTCTTATTTATAGGCTGAAATTTGGCAACATTGCTGGGGAGGGCCCGGTTAGGAAACCATTCTATTTTCATACCTAACAAAAATACACTGATCTCAAACTACACGACCTTACTTAAAGATAGATTGACTTTTATTTTTTTTTCTTCTTTGTAACCTGTTTATTTTAGCTGTATATTTACATGCAAAGGTTAGAGTATTTTGAAGTCCTATACTAAATGAAATACTGCCCAGGAAGATCTAAAAATCAGTTTCCTAATTTTACGTGTTTAAAGAGCACTGATGTGTACCATACCTTTATTCTTATAAAAAATCATAATCCTAAAACCCACTATATCAATCAATATACTAATCTTTTAGCAATATTAATCACACTACAAAATGTAATTTTACATGTTAAAATATGTTATTTAAAACTGATAAATCATAACATTAATATTTCTGTAACATAAGTATTTCTGGTTTATAGAGGAGTTATGCAGTCATTTGTTTTTAAAGTTCTCTGCTATATATAGAAATACAGCTGTTGATTCTTAAAAATTGAGGACGTATCACTGCAAATATATGATGAGCACAAGTTTTAGTATCAGCACTTGAACTTGCATAATAAGAATAAGAAAAAACATATTCAAACCCTACCAAACTTATAACGTGCTCATGCCAAACCAAAACAACATCAAAAGTAAACTGAAATGTGTTTAATCCTACAAAATTACAGCTGTGCACGTTAATATTGCTTTGGTCCAAGTCTGTCAGAGTTGCTGTTGTGATCCCTGTTTTCACTGTAGATCAGACTGAAATTACTATGTGTTAGCAGATGCAGTTAAAAAACAATTAGATGCAAGGATTTATGGCATGTTGTTCTAAATTTGTGCATTAAGATAAGAATTAATATTTAAAGGAAAAAAAAGAGATATTTTAAATCCTGAATGAGATATAAACTATTTAAATATTATAGCAATATTTAAAAAAATATTTCAATGCTTTCACATGTAATGATACTAAAAAAAGGTGTTGATTATTTTATTTTTCTTTATTTTGAAACATGTGATAGTCATAATGTATACAGAAACTATTCAGAGGATTTTTATTCTGTGTTTTCATTCACAGGTTCAATTAAATTTTTCTACAGACTACTGAGTAAGTTACCTGCTGTATCAATGTAGTCATTGAATAGCTCAAAAGTTTTGTGCTATGCAAAAACACCTAAAACCAGGAGAACAGTCTGATCTTTTTTATTGAACAGCTATTACTGTTTAATAGGTATAGTATAGCTTGCTTTGTGTCCGCAAATTTGCTATTAGCTTGAAAAGTGAGTGTGTGTTTTTCAGTATGTTAAAAAAAAAAAAATTAAAACCCACAAATACATTAGTGCTGCCTCAATTAACTTCTATTGAATAAACATTATAGTTTATGTAGTGTCCTGCAAGACAGATATTTCAGGAGGATGTTAGTTTGATTCTGAATTTTTAGAAATTATTGTATTTTGATATGACTGTGAGGTCTAAGTATAAGAGCATTTTGGTTTTTCTGTTTTATTTTACAGTTAAAAATGTTTGATTAAAAAAATTAAAATAACAGTTTGCAGCATATTTAAGTGCGAATGATATTTGTTGTCTTAATGTCAGTTAAGGAAGAAATTATACTAGAAAAATCAAATATAGCTAATCCCTCAGATCAACAAAATAAATGTAAATTTAAAAAAAACCCGTAAACCCAACACTTTTCTTTCCTTGGTGTTTTTTTTTTCCCTCTTCTGATGCTGGCAAAGATAAAAGATGTGCAATTACATCTCAGCAGCCGGGATTCTGAATTTCACTAGATTTGTCAATCAGAAAGCTCAATTTACTTGTTCACTTTCATAAAACTTAGAAGTAGAGGACAGAACAGTAACCTAGTCTGTCTCTGCCGGTGCAGAATTGTTTCCAGCCAGTATATTTATTTGGTAATATTTTGGCCAGTTATTTTAAAATTGCCTAGCAGTGGGCCAATCTTTCCTCTCCGGGGAGATTTTTCTATTGGTTAACTCACAGTCAGGTTTTTCTTTTTCCTCTACTGATATATTCCCTTTATTAATTTCCTCCCATTACTCCTAGTTATACATCCTTTTACTATGCTAAATAATTCCTTTTTTCCATTTTTGAGTTATCACTCTGTAACATTACTGTTCTCCTTTTTATGGAAACTGTCTCAAATTGGCAAGATCTAAAATATGTTGAGTTAAATCTGCTATAAAAGACTTTATTGACCATTACTATAACCTAAACACAGTCCTGTTTTAATAAGCTCAGCTAAAACTGAAGTTTGAATAATTTTTGTTAGCTGAACCAAGAAATCTATTAAAAGGAGCCTCTATTTTGCACTGTTTTGTAGTGATGTAATGGGGCCAAATGATTGAGCGTAGCTTAGGTAGCCAAAATCCTGTGGGTCAAATTACCCCGTCTGCTGAGAAGAACAACAGGGTTGAAACAAACACAGACACCGGACAAAAGTTTCTCGTAAGAGGAGGAAAAGTAGTACAAGGCTCTCTTTTTTCCAGAGCAGAAGCTAATTTCGGAAGGCTCTCCTTCCCTCTCTGCATTTTCCTGAAGACTGGAGATTGCCTAGTGCTGAAACCTGCGGATGCCCCCTCCCAAAACATTGCCTTCTCTTACCGTCTGTGGGAACGGGAACCTGGTGCTGCAAATTTGGCCTTATTCTTCTCCTAGCTTAGAGAAGAGCTGGGCTGGTGGGTATAACTGCATGTGCCTGCACCGCAGCGTGTAGGTGCTGCTGCAGGGCCAGAATCAGCCCCTCCGCACCAACACCCTCGTGTCCAGGGCCCCATACAGGTTGACTGAGGCACTGAGGAGGGAACATGCTTCACAGTGAGTATTACCTGCAGCCAAAATTTCTGATGGACTTTGATCAAACTTGGTACCTGGGAGGGCCTGGCTCGGGACAGGGGGACCAATTCTGGGCCGGCAGCCACCGAGGGAGCCACGCTGCTGCTGACGGGGCAATGATAAGGTAGGTGAATGCACAAAGGCTCCTACATTTCAAAGGAAAAAGCAGGTTTCCTGTAAATTTCATGGCATGTTTGGAAAATTTTGATGGTAAACATGAGATAAGCCATGTCTAGTTTTTTAAACTGTCTTCTACCTCAGCTCCCTTTCTCTGGAGAGACCCCTAAATTTAGTTGTGGAGCCTTTCACACCAGCAGCCTGACAAGGATTGAAAACCACTGCAACGGTGTTGCACGACGCTACCATCACGGTTACGGTGAGGTTTGCTGTTGTTTGACGCTCTACATATGACATTAGTAACTCCCCATTTGCATCAGGACTGCTTTTGCAAAACAGCAAGCAGATTCTGCCCTGGCTGGAGCTGACGGAAACTGAGGGCTTGTTCCCTTTGACAAGCCAGGCATGTTTTAAGAGTACCTGTGTATGCTTAAACGGGGACTTGTTTTTTCCCCTCAGTTGCTTATTTTTGTAAAACTTCGGTTTCTGCATCTCACAGGATTGGGCCCTCCCACAGACGTCTGTGTGTAGATAAATGTACTTTATTTTATTTAACTCTCCAAACTGCTGTGGATTTGTACAAAGCTTTCAGTGTCGTAGCGATGGCTGTCTTTATTACATTACTTTTTCTGATCAACATACTGGTTCTGATAAAAATTAAGGCTGCTGAGATTCATCTCATTCTGCACAGTTTAAAGATCCTTTTAGAATATTTTGTCTTGTATTGCAAAAGATATCATATTGAGGACATCTGAAAAGTGACAGATAATGTAGGCAAAAATCCTACAAATAGTGGTAAATGTTCTGTTTCACAATTACATTTAAAATGTCTTTAAAACCTTTAAATACAATATATTTCAAATTATTCTGTGATCCCTTGGAGCATGTAAAAGGTGCTCTGTGTAAACAGGTCCTCTGCCCTTGTTCTTTAGACTGTAGTGAGGCTGCTGAAAGATTTGAGTGATGGTGTAATGTTTTAAATTAAATATAGATTTGGGGTTCTGAGCCTGCTGAGTTGAGTGCTGTAAACATTGGAGGACCAATCAAAACAAACATAAGTGACACAAGTGATCTTCATTGAATCATTTGGCATTTCTCTTGATTCGTTTAGAGACAAATGTTTTTGTTTCTTTTTGTGGAATATTGTTTCTAGATCTAGTCTGAATTTTCATTTACAGAGAGTACATCACAAGATAAATAGCATGCTTTTACCTTGAGCAGCTAGTTAAAAAAAACGCAGAGCATAAAGCAAGGGAGCTGTGGCATTTGGAGGCTCTGTTTTCCTGGTGTGATTAACTGTATTCCATTCCTGGTCCACCATGCTCTCTGTTTACAGTATCTTAACTCCATCATGTGCTCTTTATGAGTAAAATTTACAACAAGAAATTGTTATGGCTGAGAAGGAAGAAGTATTACGCGCATGTGTGTGTGTATTCATTAACATTTGCTGTAGCAGGTGTTGAGAGCTCTTTTTCCTTGGTGTGACTACATTTTGCATCAGTGGAAGGCACTGAGAGATCTTATGCTGCAATCTTTTGTGAGTGGCAGCTTAACATTCTTTTTATTGCTTCACTAGAAGGGGACCATGCAAGCCAAGGCCCTTCTCCAGTGCTAACAGCTCCACAATATTGCTCAGCTAAGTGATGAAGAGGGCTTAGATGCTGAAAGGATTTCAGGAAGAGGGTTATCATAGGAAAACAGAAATCAAAAAGATCCCCAAACGTAAAACATTTTAATTGGTTAGGAAACAGGGACAAGAGGGTCAAAGTTTTATCTTACAACTTTAATTTTTGAGTGTAGAGGACTCGTTGGAAAGGTTGGACTTGAGTTGGAAGACTAGATGATCGTGTGCAAGTGTAGGATATGATTTTCTCACTTCTGTAGTTAAAGAGCCGGGAGGCGTAGCAGAGCAGCCCATGGAAGGGTATTTATTTATTGTATTTTCCTTCTTGCTCTGCAGAACAGCTTGACCTCTCTACTGGATGAGTTGATCTGGTTGTCCTCTCTTTGGTTCTTTCAGAGCCTTTTTACATCCACAGTCATGTTCACTATTAAAAATGTGACTAACTATGGACAATTTCCTTTTTTAACTGCAGCAGAAAAATATGCTCCTTTGTAATAAAGGAAGACTGATGGAGGTAAAACAAAGATTAGGCCATTTCAACAACAATCACTTACTTGTGTAGTGTAGTTCAAAGCACAACACAGAGAAACAGGGAAATAATGAACAACCCATGCAGAGGTGACTTTAGGGGAGAGTAGAATGAGATGTTAAAAATAAACAAAACAAGTCATTGATGAGAGCTATGCTCAATACAAAATCTATCTTTCCCCTTTGAAGGGCAACATCACACATCTAGAATGTCTCATACTGGCTGAGAAAAGAAAGACTAGTTAGTGGCCAAGAACACCCTGATGTTCTGTGCTACAAATTGAAAGTGAAGGCTACTTTCTTGTAGACTTTATCTTAAAGCAGTAAAACGGGTAGCTGCAGCTACAACTGAAAGTATTGATTTTGTAATTTCAGCAAATTAAGAACAAGACAGGAAACCTATTAAACCTTTCCACTGATTGCCAGGGCACTTTTTGGTGATGCTGGTGCTGACATTAAAATTACATGCGCCTGTCTCTTTAAAGCCAAACATATACATTTTACAGAAGATAGTGCCAGTTAACATGCTGAAAAAGGATCTTTATAAATGTGTGTAATTTCACATTTCAGATGTGAAACTTTTGAAGCCTGATGACATGAATGTCAAGCAGCACATCTAAAATTTTCATAAATTATGGTTCATGTTAGATGTGCTTTTATTACATTTTAATAAATTAAAATTTTCACAAAGCCAGAAGATTTTTTATAATAACAGCAAAGATGGTAACGCTAGTAATAGCATTATCTGTCAGAACATTATGAGTAATGATTATGTAAAATTCTATGTAACAAAGGCTAACAGAAGAAATGATCAAATTATATTCTTCTGTATCTTGTATAAAACAATTTATTTTATTACGGTAGCAAAAGCCCAACTTCTCTTAAAGCAATATTTAAATTACTTTTAAAAATCGGTGTAATTAAATTCACGTGAATTATAATAGTTAAGATCACTTGTTTCATAAAGGATTGTTTTAAAGCTTTGCTTTAATATTACCAAGTAGAAATTAAAATGTTGCGTCTTTTACAAATGCAATATTTCTAATAGTCCTTAACGAGAAAATTTTTCATTAAAAGTGGGACAGGGCAAGGGAAATTATACCTGGATCCACTCTGAACACCCTATAAAGATGTAAGTTTCCAGTTTATCCAATTCATAAATATTTTGTTTCATCTGAGCAGGTATTTGGCATCATTCCAATGTGTAAACAAGCATAGGTTTTACACACACAAATCTAATCTACAGGCAAGCCATCATCTACATTTACTGTAGTAGCCAGCAGTTTGTGATGTGCCTGTGACAGAAATGCGCAGTAATAGAAGAGGCAGTGGGAATGTAAATTTAAAAAGAGAGATTGGATTTGTAACAACAAAGGCAATCTTAAAAAGTGTGTGGGAACACTGCTGAGAGACTGGGAGCCAAAAGTCTCCATCAGGGTGGACTTCAGGAACCTGTAGCAGGTGTTTACACCATCCCTAAACATACGAATGAGAATGTGCAGCTTATGTTAACAGTGAAGCAGCAGAATAGTGTATGAAAATGAGTACCAGATGTGAAAATGTGTATCTAAAGATAAAGGTGTGGGACAGTGAAGTGGATTAATAGCAAGAAAGATCTGGAATAAGTAGGAGGACAGACTTAAGAGGGATGCAGAGCTTCAAACAAATGAACAAACAAAATCTTTGTTCTCTGCTGTAGGAGTAATGAACTTGGGGAATGCTGGAGCTCTGTAACCACCTGTCCAAAACCAGCAGAAGTTCCGGGGAGAGCAGTGACTCATTGCAGCACATCTCTTCAGTTTACCAGGTACGCGCATGCATACCTGCTTATACAGACCTACATCTTTTCCCTTTGTTTTTGCAAGACATGTGCCAGGCTATTTGACGCCTGCCAAGTTGGATACACATTGCATATTACAAGCATATTCAGATAACACCTATAACTCCATGAAAATGTTGATGGTTTATTGTACTGCACAGGCAGAAAATTACACAGAGAGATCCAGCCCACACACCTCACAGTCTGGGGCTTCACTGAACCTGGAACAATCAATATGAAGAGGAGAAAGATGCAATAACAGTAACTACAGGTGCACACATACGTTATTCACAGTGGCCTAAATACTTACAGGTGGCCACCAGGATAACCACTCCCAGGTGGTGGTGATTTGTAGAGAGAGAAGCAAAAGGTAGGTTTTAAGGAGGAATTTAACGGCATAAAGATCAGTCGCTGCTTGAGATATGACACTTTATTTGGTGCAGGATGGCTTCAATAACCTGAGAAGGAGCTTTAACTTACCTTGCTAGAGAGTTCCTTCTGGGCATTTGATAATGCTGAGATTTTATTAAACCTACTGTGGGTTTGAGCCTTCTCCTGAATTTCTCTTTGAACTGTCGTTTCTTCCTATTAAATATTGGTTTTCCTTTCCTCCATCACAGGTACTCACTACCTGCCACTCTTCTGTAGATCTATAATTTTGCCAGAGTTGTGAGTGGTGGTGTTTCCACTTAAATTTTATCACAGCTTTTTTTGATTTGTTTGTAATTTTTTTTCAGATTCACCAGAACTTTTAATTGCAGTTGAATTTTAGTGGAATGTTCCAGTTCTGAACTGGAACATGTGTATGTTATACGTATTCATATGTGTTTATAAGTATAAACATGTACTAAAATCCCCTACTTATTGGTTTCAGGAAGGTAGAAGAACCAAGAATGGCTGGGTGGCACAAGGTGCACCCTAAAATGCACGTCCTTCTTTCAGTTGATATAAAATGAAGATTAGAACATCAGTATTCCACATCCAGGGAGAAGACCTAAAAATTCAGACTGAAATAATGAATAATTTTTTTTTCTGCAATACAAGAGATAGATGGAGACATAAACAAGAAGAACCAGTAGCCAAATAAGGTGGACAGTTGCTGGAATATCACACTAAAACCAGAATGTGGTCTAATGTATAGGTCTCCCACAGTCCTGGGAAGTGTCCTCATTAAAAGCTCTTTTATGATACTCTGCAGAACTTGCTTTCCATATGAAACACTTGGAGAATCTGGGTTATGACCCAAGACAGAAAGGGGAAAAAAATATTAAATTTCCCAAAATGCTGCAGTGTAGGAGAATCATGTCCTGCACACCTTTACTTTCCCACTGAGAGTAATAGAAGCTTTTTTGACACACGTGAACCTGTGCTCAAGAACGCACATGTGCACCCTGGAAAAACCTGATCTTTATTAAAATTTTATTTTGCCTTGAAGCCTGTCCAGAAGTGCAGAAGCAGAACTGTCCAAAGGCCACTTAAAATTGAATCAACAGGTGACGAAAAGTTTGGCAGAAACATGTTGACTTTGTGGAAGGTAGTTTTGGATACTAACAACTCCATTTATTGTTGTGTGGTGTAAATGGCAAAAACTAAATTCTTTTGCATAGTTGAGATAAGGCTATGTACCACTGCTGGAATTATTAGTTGGAAAATGTGTCTACTGATATTCTTGAGATATTAATGTGCACCTCTCAAGGGGTGAATTTCAGTGCAGATACAGTGAAAATAACTCTTATGTTGATGGGCAAGGAATCACAGAATCACAGAATCATTAAGGTTGGAAAAGACCTTCGAGATCAAGTCCAACCATTAACCCAACACCACCATGACTCCTAAACCATGTCCCGATGCGCCACATCCACAGGTTTTCTGAACACTTC
>NW_010553625.1:1634-7648 GCF_000687285.1 Phaethon lepturus | reverse complement strand
CCGCTCTGGAGCGATTCCACCCCAAAGTGATGCCCAGGGAGAACGGACCAAAAATGACCACCGCCACGGGAGGTCAGTGCTGGTTTTACTGGTGATTTTTTTTTTTCTGGGTCTGTCTGGTTTTCTGTTCGGTCGTGCTCTGTGCTGCTCTCGGAAGCCCCGTTGGCATGGCAGCAAACAGCCTAAATCTGCCTTTTTAACGGCAAAGAAATAAGTATTGCATAAAGGGATGACTACTTAATTAAAAAAAACCCAAAACAAACACCCCAAACCACCCACCAGACTTCGAGTTCAACACAGTTCCATTTATACCAAACTCAAGAATTGAACGTATTATCTGGTTAAAATGAAGCTTCTATCAAGGCATCTCCTCACCTGCTGTCTGGCCAGTCTGCACAAATTCCTTGTCCCTGACCTTTTCTGCTTGTTTTCATAGTTAATATTTCTTTTAATGAACCAATTTTAATTGTTGCCTTTCAAGGTTTAGAAGAAATTTATAGAGATAAAATTTGAAAGGCTGGGAAATTAGGAGGCTTATCAGAAGGGAAGTACCTCGAAGTGGAGACACAAATACCAGACTAGGATTTTAAAAAATATTTCTTTGTCGTTGTATAGACCATTCTAGTTTAAACCTTTTAGCATGTGTCAGTGTAAACTGGACCGGCTCGCAATAAGAATAATTTGCAGGTGCTTTATTTAGTTACTGTGTAGTAACTTAATATTGGCATTAAAGGATATTCAGGCTATATCTAATATTTGAGGATATTTTTTTGTCTTTTGCCCCAATGCAAAGCCCTGATTTCTCAATTTTTTTAGCTCTTAAATTCTTATCTTTGAGAAAATTTTGTTTCTTTAAAACTTTGTTTAGAAACATCTGCAGCTTTTGCCAGAGGACACCTGATATTCTTATTGACTTAAACGAATGATTTAAATCTAAATGTATTTAATGAGATATCTGTTAAGTTGGCTATAGCAGAGTGCAGTAGGACTGAAAACACAACACGTTCAGTGGTTAAACTGCCTATGAAGACCCTGAACAATCGACCTCTCTTCTCTTTCCGGTATACCCAGCATACCACTGCCATGGTCTTCTCAGATCACTCTGATGCGTGACCCTGATACAACTAGTACTAGATCCTGCCGCTGGTTTCCAAAACTTAAAATCAAACTCTTCCTCCCTCCTCGCCCACGCAGTTGCTTTAGACGGAGCTCCTCCAGCGCCCGCGGGAGCCTGGGGCTCGGGAGGTCTGCGGCAGCCGCCTTCTCTGGAGACCCCGCGATGAAATGAGTGTTCGCGCAGGGAGTCGTCTGGTGGCTGAGAAGTCAGATCCTCAGGTGGCCCAAGTCCATGTGGATCAAATGAAATCGAATAGTCACACAGATTCAGGCTAGATGGAGATTTGACCCCTGTCTTGGTATTTTTTCCTCTACTGTTTGTCTGTGCAAAGCCTTTCTTTACTTAAAAAAAAAAGTGGATGGTTTTTGTGGGATGCAATTTGGCGTGTGCCAGGTTTGCCTTGGGAGGTAACGCTGTTCCGATGCTGTAAGGAATAAAGGGGAAGACTGTCTTTATTTTAATTGTTCGGGTGGACTGAGGCGTCGTTCCCAAGCGACGGCATGCCGCGCTGTGACGGAGCATGGCGTGAGCCTGCGCAGCGGCGGTGGCTCTGCCGGCGCGTACCGGAGTCACGGCGAACGGCAGCACGCTTCTGGGAACGCGCTCGCAGCACGAGGAAATCCTGCTTGTCGCGACGTGTGCCAGGACACTTGCCCGCTGTTCCCGCGTGTGTGCACAGAACCTACATAGCAAATCGAATTTGCGAAGTAGTTTGCGTGTTTTCTGTGATTAAGAACAGGCCAATGAGTTCCTGGGTTCATTTTCCTGATTTCTGCTGCGCGTCTCCATTCTGCAGCCAGGCTGTTCAGTTTTGTTTTCTTACAGGTTGAACTGCTTAGGGAAAGGACTAACCACAGTTTTCCTTTTTCTTGTTGGGTCTTTGCAAGTCTCTGAAGGATTATACAGCGTGTATGTCGTTACCGCGTAACAGTACTCGCATCCTGAGGTATACTGAGGTTGCCCTGTGGAGTGTTATAGTGAGGGGTCCGCCCCGGCCTATGACACTCCTTGTAGAGCCTTTAAAAGATGTGCCGTGAGGAGGAGGAAGATTCTTGCCGGAATCAAGCCACTTCCAAGCAAACGTAGAGACTCCGATTCACTAAATATTGTAAGAAGAAAGTGAGCTGGTTTGGTGTTTTACCTGGAGTAAGCAAGCATGTGCTCGAATATTTGACCCAATCAAGGTGTGACTGACAGCTGCTGACTTCACAGCGTTGTTCAGCCAAGATGAGACATTGGTTTTCTTTTCCGTGAAATGATGAGTAAAACAGTAGGCTGGCAGCTCAGCGAGCACCGTCTTTAAATTTCCTGCTTTTTGTGTCATAATGTTAACACTTCTAGAGATTCAATTTTTCTATACATTTCCTCCCAGCGATGGGGCTATAGGTTAGCGTCCGAACGCTAAGTCTGTTCCAGAGCTGCACTGCAAGTGGATGTGGTAGTTGATACAAAAGTAAGTGCAGTAACACTGCTGGGTTTTGGTTCTGTATTCAGTTTGGTTTATTGTAATTAAAATTATGCCTTAGGTGTAGAATTATAATATTGTTTTTGTTTAAACAGTAGAATTCCTGATAGTTTCCATCCGTGGATTTTTATCACTTTTCATACATCTTTCATTGTTTGCTTAAATATTGCAAAGTACAGTTAAACATGGCACACACTTGTTAAAACACTGTTGAATTGCCTGATTTCGTCATCTGAAAATGGACTAAAAGCATGAGACTTCATAAGTTAAGAAGAGACAAGGATCTAAACGTGGATATTGGGTCCACATGCCGAAGGTTATATCTGCATGAGAATTTTAACTTAGGAGTGAAGGACAAATTGCAGATCCTTTAAGGAATATCATGGCTTGTATCAACATCTGCACGTGGCAAAATGTCCTGTTTGTAGTTTTGGTGAAGATGTAGAACAACTTGAATAATCCAAAGCTTCATTGGCATCCGGGAAATCAGGGAGAGAAATGAGATCAAGTAGATAGAATGATGGAATGGAGAAAAAGTGGGAAAAGACCCATGCCCCAACCAGTTCTGGATACGGGTTTGTGAGGGCATAGAGTACTAAATACATAACCTTCGGTAGCAGAAGTGCGTTTTGGGTATTTTTGATACCTTTTGGCTTGGAAATGTGAAAAGTGAGAGGTTACAGTTCTGTCTGGCTTTTTTTTTTAATTTGGAGCCTATCCTTGCATCTATGCCTTTAATTAGGCTTTTAATACTAATATAGGTAGCTGGTTATTTCCTGTATTGCTGCAGTAATTATTATTTCAGTCACATGAACAATCAGTAGCTCAAACTTCAGCTGTCAAATCCAATTTCCAAACTTTGTATAATTTACTCTGTTTTGGTTTCTCAGAAATGGGGTATCTTATTTAAATGCTCAGAGCCCAAAACTTTGTGGCAAAGCTCCTAATAACTCTGCCACAAATTAAGACTTCAGGTTCCTGAGTAATGGGAGAAACCCAAGAAACCCTCCCTGTCCTGGTCGTAAACCACAAGTGATAACAGATGGGTATAAAAGGACACATGCAGCGGGGTGGGCGCAGACCCAGGCTCCGCCGCTGACCCCTGGGTCTGCCGGAGGAGCGTCCAGAGGCTGCGTAGCCCTGACAGCAGGATAGGTTTAATAAGTTAACTGTACCAGCTCAGGCTTTAAATACACCAGGTCCCTGAGCTTGCTGTGAAATTGTAGAAGCAGGTGCATTAACTACCTTAAAGGCCCCACCTCAAACCATGCTGTAGCATGGATCTTTTCAAGTAAATCTGTATTTCATTTGAGAAATATATAGGAATGTTTTAGTTCTCCCCTTCTACGAAAGACGCGTGTAAGTTGACAGAAATGATTCACCGTTTGGGACTTTTGAAGATCAGGCAAACTATTGAATTTTCTAAATGTAGATTCTAAGTCTGATTTTTAAGGAGTTTATGTTCTGAATATGACATTATTTCTGTATTTTATGACTGCATACAGGGACAGCACCAAACTGCTGGTAAAAGCCTTCAGGACTTTGTGTGGGGAAAACCTGCACTTGGCTCCAGGTTATCTTGGAGAAACTAAAACTTCTGAGGTTTCTGCAAGAATCCCAATACATACATACATATATATATTTCTGTCTAAGCTTCCATAAGTGATTGAGCTACGTTCAGATCTGCAGAAGAAAATCCTCCCAAGCCTGATTCAGCTCAGTCTCATGCTTGAGCAGATGAGGAAGCGTGGGCTCTCAGCAGAGGACAAAGTCAATGGCAGTGGGTGCCCTCAACAGGTGCGTTGATACAGGAGGTATTTTTTTGGCAGAATACCTTTTACAGCTACGAAACCTTTGTGCGTTCTCAGATGACATTAACTTTTATCCTCTGATATTTGGGAGGCAGTAGAGAGTCCTCCTCCAGAGAGAGGCACTTCTGCCGCGTGCGTGCGTGGCACTGAGGATGGCTCTGTCCCCCGCAGCATCCTTGACATCGCGGCACGAGCGCGTGGACTCTTGCAGGCCGCGTGTTCGCTCTGCACGCAGACCGAGTCTTCTGCAGGAGGAGGCCGTTTCTCCCAACTTTCTATCTTCAGGGCATCTTCTGCAATGCTCCCGCTCCCAACTAGTCTTTCCCTCAAATCTATGGGTATCAATGACTCAGTGGCTTGACTGGGGCCAGTGATGTAAGCTGATCGTCATCTCTGTGTTGAACTGAAGATGTGGAAGATTATTTTATGTGACACAAGGGAGCAACCTGCCAGCTGTAGCCTGAGCAGCGCAAGGCTGGAAGCAGCCGCCCTTCCTTTCCATCAGGTCTTGGTCTGCTGGCTCCTGCCCAGCCATCACCTTCAGCTCTGCCTGCGACACGGGTGGCTCGTCCCCTTCGTCGCATGGTGTCCAAGCTGCTCTCGTACTGGTGATTGCTGCGGCTAAAGAACCAGTTAGTCCAATTTTTGGTCACCCTGGGTATTGGCTGTGTGCTGAGTCATGAGTACATTTTCAGAGTACCCTAAAATACTGGGTGATGGGGCTCATCGCGCTCTTTTAACAGTTTTCCACCAGGCTGTTCCTATTGTAGTGATTAGAAATGTCAGGATTTGCTCATTTTTCCCTGTTGTCCTGAGATGAGGAGTTAATTTCTGTTAAGCCTGCTCTTTCCAAGGCTTACATCTGTCTTTTCAGACATGATAAGCGTGGTATTTTTTTATATTTTAGAGGAACTGACATGATAAAATAGGTTCCTCACCCCTCAGAAGCATCGGTACCGTACTTACCCCCTGGTTTGGGTTTGAGTCAGGAGTAAAACGCTGGGTGCCCTTTCCCCCTCCGGTGCGCCCAGCGTGGCTGCACGCGTCCCAAGGACGTTTGTCGGGTTTTAATGCTCAGTGAAAGCAAATCCAAAGAATTCAATTGACTTGTTTTTCCTTTCTCTGTCTTGCAATTACATAAACGTAATGGAAGATACCGGAGTACTAATTTTGAGGTTTTGTATGATTTCGGGTTGAAAAAAGCTTTGTGTATTTTTTTTTCCTTCAGCCCACAGGAATTTTCAAACTCTTAGACCCGCTGTGCTGGTACACAGTTGAAATTACGCTGTCTTTTATTCTCGGGGAGGTTTGTATTATACATCTCATTTTATTGTGAACATACATCAGCTATTACTGAGGGTGACTCCAAAACCATTTTTTCTTCTGGGTTGTCAGTTTTTTGTTTCTTTAGCGCCGACTGTGTTTTTACAGCACACCTTACCAGTTACCCTTTAGTTTTATTTTTAGGGGATTGTCACATATTTCACACTAACTTTTTGCTGCGTTGCTTAGAGAAAGGTTAAGTACATTCTTGATTACTTGTGTAGTTCTTTTTTTTATAGCACTGTTGAATTAAATGTGTATGATTTGTTGCGTGGCTTGAGTATCAAATGTATACACT
>NW_010553625.1:0-1603 GCF_000687285.1 Phaethon lepturus | reverse complement strand
CATTTAGTTGAAGCTAGGAAATTTCTAGAGGGTAAATATATATGCAAATTACCTATATTGAGAAAACTTCCTAGATATTTCATTTACAGAAGACGTACATATTCCTTTGGAAATATATCAACAAAAAGACCAAAATCTTTCCAGTTTCAGAAAACATCCCGGATTTAGGATTGCATTTTTCTGCTTAACCAGGAGTTGCTAATCCACCAGGAGTTTTTAGAATTGTTTGTCGAGAGTGGCCGTGCGGTGGTGTTACCGCGCTCGGGGGCACGCAGGACGTGCGGAACGGAGCGCGTTGGATCCGTGGGGCAGCTCGGGGTGCGAGCGGGCATCCGCACGCTGCCGGGCGAGGCCGGCTGATGGGGGAGAGGGTGCCACAGGAGAGGGGTGGCTTGTGGCCAAAGCCTGCGGGTTGTTGTTTTTTAGATTGTATTGACTCAAAGTATGCACGTGCGCTTTGATCCCTGTTCTCATTTCGTACATTTATTATGGCAGTATGTGGAGATGTTTATGTTCAATTTGACTTTGTGACTTTTTTCTTTGTCTTTACTAATGTGCCTTGGCATGCTAAAACTGAACTCGATGTAAAAAAAAAAAAGCTAATCAGAAGATATTTAGCGTACTGTGAAATTTCAGTTCCCAAACCAGAGGGAGTAGGGGGATGCTTTTTCTGGGTTTATATGAGTGAGAAGGCAGATCCCTTTGGCTTCCTGAGAATGCAAATGATTGTGTATGATCAAGATCAGTAGGTACAAAAATAAAATATTCCATGTCGGAGTGGGAAGGCGAAACCGGAGTAATGATGAGTCCCAATGTGGGTATGGTCATTCTCGTTTATTATAGCAGAATGCACAGCTTTTATAGGTTAACACAACTGTCCACGCGCCAGACATTGTTCCCCATTTGCCACAAGCAGCTGATCACGCACTCAAGTCTAATTGTTGATTGGTAACTGTCATTTTACATGTCGTCCCATAGACCACCCATTCCCTGATCTTGCAGTTTCTAGTTTCTTCTAAGTTGCTTATCACAGTATGAAGCTCCTTATTGTTCATGTATCAAAGACAGTTCACTTGCTCAAGGTTCTTGCTCAGTCATCGGTTTCAGTAACAAAGCCAGGGTTGTTCAAGTCGATATAATCATGGCCTCGTTCCGACAGCCAGGCTTCCACAATTCCAGATCCTGCTTGGGAAATAATAATCCATACCCAAGCAAGACACAGCACGTGGCTAAATAAGATCCTGGTCTTAACCTGCTGCAAAATATGAGGAGCTAAATTATTTTGGTGGTGATTAAAAATCAAAATAGTAGTAGCTAATAGAGGAATGGTCTTACGGCATTGCTTGGAGAAGGAGGTGCCGAACTTGCTCTGGGAACTTAAAATTCCGGGCACATTTGCACGTGCGTTTTTCAATCCAGTTATTTGATAAATGTATCTTACATGAGGCATTTCTTCTGACACTGTTTCTATGTAGTTTAATAGCATATAATTTCATGATGTATACTATAAGGATTTTTTTTTTAATTAATAGAAAAGTTGATAAGGCAGGAGTGTCAGACTTTATTCCTGTGAAATTTACTCCCATGGAAGCCAGTCCTAACG
>NW_010553624.1:0-2326 GCF_000687285.1 Phaethon lepturus | reverse complement strand
TTGGACTTGATAATCTTGAAGGTCCTTTTTCATTCTAATTTGTAACAATTGTGATGAATGTGATAGTATTGCAGGTAGAACAAAACAGCAGCTTCCTTTCCTTGACCTGTCTTAAATGATGGACAGGTTTTTTGACTGGGATTAGCAGAACCCACACAAGCTCATGCCACCATTCAAACCTGACGTCCATTCAAAATGTGAATGTGTGTGTGTTGGTGGTTTTGCAAGATACTTGTCTGAATTGAAGTGAGGAGTAGCAAAAAAAAGCACAAAGTGACACAGCACAGCAAAGAAGCCCAAGCACAGCATCCGGGCTAAATACTTGGTTTTGTGAAAAGCCTAAATAAGGAGCAAGATTTGGGGCTAAAATCTGGTGAAAAGGGTCAGGAGAAAAGAAGCTATGCCATGTCATTTAATCCTCCTGTGAAAAGAAGCAGGGATCTAACATCAACAGATGATATTTCCCAATGAAAATGTTTCATGGGACCTAGCATTGCCTAACCCATGGACCAAAACATTTTGGAGTATTGGCTTGCAGTTGGTGGCCTATCGTGTGCGTTTCTTGGATGGCCCAATCTACTGGCTTTGTGCCTGGGAGTTCAACTGCATCTTGTTTAAAAAGTGGCACGCAGCTCTTAGATCCAAGTGTTTACTGGCTGATTTATATAAATGTTAATATGAATACAGAGGTGAGGTCTTTCCTTTTCCCCACAGAAGACTCAAAATAAATCATAGATGCTAATGTTGATGTCTTGGAAATAAAAGCTAAAGTAAACTGTCAATGAGACTTACGTAAATGACTCCAATAATTTTGTTTTGAAGAGAACTCAAATTCCTAGCATCAGCCAGCTGGCATGGCCAAAGTCTGTCTGTAAATATTAAAAGCTTTTCTTTGGCAAGAATACCAAAATATTACTGGTATCTCTGGCACGTAATTCAAATAAAAATGAAGTCAACTGTAAATGTTATCACAAACCTTAAATAGTCCTGATACCTACTAAATGGAGAGCTTCATTGTGCCAGGCTGACATAACCTCAAGTAGTACTTGAACAACAAGGACTGTGTTGGGTGATTACCTGTTATGCACATGTAATGTTTTAATAAAAGGGATGTTTTCTTGTACAACTTGGTACCTTTTCTTTGATGTTGCTGACTCCACAGTGATGACCCCCTCCTCGCTGGCTCTTTCTGCAGCAAGCCCCAGGCTGGACTGTTGCATAACCTAGTTAGGTTTTCCTCAGTCTAGTCTCTGATGTTCGAGACCTCCTTTTGCATATGACCAAACACCACATATCCCAAATACCCTGTGCCCTTTGGAGAAGGTGTACCTGGCAGCACATATGCTGAATGCTGATGCACTGAGGATTTCTGGATGTGCGGTGGCCCTTGATGGACATGTCCGGCCTGTTGTATGAGCACTTCATGCCACTGCTCAAGGCACAGGTAGAGGCCCAGACACTTAGGAGAGGACTACCACACAATTGGATATCCCATAGAAATAAAACAGTTGCCCAAAGTATGCTCAGAGAAGATTTGAGAGCCTGGGAGCCTCTGGGAGAGGCTGGCTATCCAGTAGCCTTAACTGTTCCTGAATCCTGGAAAATGTGTCTCTTGCAGTCAAAGGTAAGGTTGTCCTGCTTGTTACCTTTGTATGTACCTTTGTGCTTGCAGCACAGGAAGTTCCACCTCAACATGAGGAAAAACTTCTTTACTGTGAGGGTGACGGAGCGCTGGAACAGGCTCCCCAGAGAGGTTGTGGAGTCTCCTTCCCTGGAGACCTTCAAAGCCCCACTGGACGCGTTCCTGTGCAACCTGCCCTAGGTGATCCTGCCTTGGCAGGGTGGTTGGACCAGATGATCTTCAGAGGTCCCTTCCAACCCCTACCATTCTGTGATTCTGTGATTCTGTGATTCTGTGATTGTATTGATTAAGCCTGGTATGCTTGCAAAGATGGCACTTTGCCCACTAATGCACAGGTCATTTCTCTAGTCTGAGGTTAAGAACAAACTGCAAAACACTGTTTGGTGGCTGCTTCCCAAAGCTTCCGTGCAGTGGGGAAGAAAAAGAGAAAAGCTGATGGCTGCTGGCAGGCTGGGCTGTGATGTGCATGCCCTCATCAGCCTCAAATCTGTCTGAACTGCATGAACAAAAGCTTGGGTCCACGCTAAGGCATTGTGTGTGCCTGGGTTCCTCTTCCTTCTCCTCCCCTCAGCCCTCACAGATTAGCCTGTGTCCTTGCCTTAAGCACAAGCATGCTTGTGGTGAGCATGCACAAATTACGTGTGTCGTGGTTTAGCACCATGCAGCCGCTCGCTCACTCACTCC
>NW_010553623.1:0-580 GCF_000687285.1 Phaethon lepturus | reverse complement strand
TTTATATACTGACCATGATGTCATATGGTATGGAATATCTCTTTGGCCAGCCTGGGTCAGCTGTCCCAGCTGTGTCCCCTCCCAGCTTCCCTGTACCCCCAGCCTCCTTGCTAGCAGGCCAGTATGAGAAGCTGGACTGTCCTTGACTACTTGCCAACGGCTCAAAACATCAGCACATTATGAGTCCAAAACACAACCTCACACTAGCTTCTATGAAGAAAATTAACTCTACCCTGGCCGAAACCAGGACATTATGAAACCCAAATTTTGTAAACAGTGAAAATTAAAAACCACCTAAAAATTCCTCCCTTCCTTCCTTGGGAAATGGGCTGGGACGGGGCATTTGCATTTTCTTCTCTTGTCGGAAGGTGGCAGTGGCAGGCCCCAGATCTCCCAGTGCAGTCCGTAGGATGTCCTGGGATGGGTGTGTTGACGTATCAGGACCACAGGCTCCTTCTGCTGCCAGACATGATGTCGAAAGAAGTTTATCTGGAGCGTGGAGATGAGGAAAAAGTGTGCTAGCTCAGCATGCTCCTCACCTCATCTCAAGGATAGAATCACAGAATCACAGAAACACTAG
>NW_010553622.1:0-2135 GCF_000687285.1 Phaethon lepturus | reverse complement strand
AGAGAAGGCTCCAGGGAAACCTTACTGCAGCTAGCCAGGGCTTAAAGAAGGCTTCTAAGAAAGGTGGGGACAGACTTTTTAGCAAGGCCCGTAGTGATAGGACAAGAGGTAACAGTTTTAAACTAAAAGAGAGTAGATTTAGACTAGATAAAAGGAAGTAATTTTTCACAACAAGGGTGATGAAACACTGGCACAGGTTTGCCCAGAGAGGTGGTAGATGCCACATCCCTGGAAACATTCAAGGTCAGGTTGAATGGGGCTCTGAGCAACCTGATCTAGTTGAAGATGTCCCTACTCATTGCAGGGGGGTTGGAATAGTTGACCATAAAAGGGTGTCTTCCAGCCCAAAGATTCTATGATTCTGTGGAGGAGCCCCATGACATGGCTGGCTCCCCCAAGTGCTATCTCAGGCCTCCTGAAAGGATGGCACATGGCCATGGCAGCAAGCGATGCCATCCACCCACTCTGTGGGTCACAGAGCAGAGATGGTGGCTCTCGGGAATCACCCATCATGACCAAAGACATCCCCATCTTCTCCTAGGGTCCACCTCATCACCCTGCAGCCATGAGAGCTTGGGGAACCTTCCTGCATGCATGTGCAGCACAGCCCCAGGATCTCCTCAGTGGCACCAACATGTCCTCACCACCTGCAGCACCCCAGCACAGACACCACTGCCCACTCACAAACCTGCAGCATGTAGGGCACCCTTCCTTCTATGGGGCAGCCCCCTATAATCCCGAGTTTTGCGCAGTGTGGCAGATGAGGCTGAGGAAAGGCTCTGCAGTGTCAGGCACACAGTACAGAGGATAAGGAAGACCCAGAAATGTCCCTGCTGCCCAGGGAGGTCCCCTTGCCTGGCTCCCAGGTATTTCGTGACCATGGTCCAGGGTTCAGGTTGCCCGCTTCCCACTGTGGGACAAGGAACCACTCCCTTCCCAGTGAGGGAAAAACCCCTGCTGGGAGCAAGCAGCCCACCACAGCCCAGCATTCCCTCCCTGCTCCTGGCAGTGCTGCAGCTGGCCACCCACCACCTTGGGACCAACACAGGGGAAGTGTCTTCGGCAAGGCTGTCCTCGAACAAGGATGTTTTTATGGTGTGTCTGAGAGGAGGAAAAGAAAGAACAGAAAATTTCTCTGGAATACAGACACTGTGATCTGTAGGAAACGAGCCCAGTGGAGAGACAACTTGCTTCCAGAGACCTCACAGAGGCTGCTGGCTCCAGGGCTCCCAACAATCCTGCCTGTTCCCCACCCTTGGTGTGTTGGGGAAGGGGAGAGTGAAGATGCTTAGGGAGCGCAATGGGTGCAGTCTCACTGGAAGATGTGTAAACACTTGACAAGGGGCCCTGCTGCTGCTGAATGCTGCGAACCAGGGGGTGGCCCAGTGTGTCCACCTAACCCAGCTGTGATTTCAAAAGGAAGTGCGTGCTCTCAGCCGCAGTGTCAGCCTCTCCTTCCCCCGTGCTTGAGCAGAGCAGTGCCAAGAGCTCCTTTCCCTGCTCCAGTGCAGGCATACTCTCCTACTATGCTCGGCACACAGAGATTGCTTTGCAGGAGGCAGCCACTTTCTCCTTATCACCAGGTCCAGTGGAAACAAGGACCTGAAGGCTCTTACAAAACACTGGCCAGGACAGTGGCCTTTCTGCCTTTGAGAAAACACAGTACATGTGCAGGTCTCTACAGAAAGCAGAGGAGGGAGAGGGGAGGGGCACGGACCCCCTGCCACATCTCCATTCCTCTGCACTTAAACAGGGAGGCGAGAGCAGGTTTGGTGGTGGAGGGAGCCACTGGAGGAAGGCATGAGGTGCCGGTGGTGGGGAGGTGGGGGGTGTCACTTCACGAGGCTCTGGAGCTTGCTTCATCTCCTTCCACTCCAAGTCCCGCTCGGACAAGGCTGTGCTCCCGCACGGCAACACCAAGGAGCACCTGGTGCAAGGACAGAGTGCCGACATGCCTGGAGCAAGGAACCCACAGACTCGCCACACCGAGTGCTACTCTGCTTTACTGCCGCGCTCACCGGCGGCGTTTGCACCCTTTGCTTTCTGTTGTCCCAGCCTGCTCATCCTGCATGATGAGCAGCTCAGCAGACCTCAGCTCCGGCACCGCGCTGGACGTGCCCTCGCCTTTAAAGGCT
>NW_010553621.1:18800-21187 GCF_000687285.1 Phaethon lepturus | reverse complement strand
CTCTTCTCCCAAGTAACAAGCGACAGAATGATAGGAAATAGTCTCAAGTTGCGCCAGGGGAAGTTTAGACTAGATATTAGGAAGAAATTCTTTACTGAGGGAGTGGTCAAACATTGGAACAGGCTGCCCAGGGAGGTGGTGGAGTCACCATCACTGGAAGTATTAAAAAAAAAAAAAAATGAGTGGACGTGGCACTTTGGGACATGGTTTAGTGGGCATGGTGGTGTTGGGTTGATGGTTGGACTTGATGATCTTAAAGGTCTTTTCCAACTTTAATGATTCTGTGATTCTCTTTGCCACATTTTGGCACTCAGTTGCCAGCTATCAGAGCTGAGAGTAAGGAGAAGACTCTTGTGCTCTCTCTTGCTGGCACCCTGGGCAGCATGGAGGGCAAAAAGGAATTTCAAGTCCCTAGTGCAGAGATAAGCAATTATCTTTCCATGAAACAATTTACTGAAACCTAGGTAAACAATCTCAATATGTTTAAGCTAAGTCAGTCACCTTAGTGATCATACCAAGCTACTGGGCCCACTCCCTAACAGAAGCACCAGAATATCTCGCAGGAAGGATCAGTGAACAGAGGAATGGAAATCAGGTTAATTTAATAAATTTAATATAATGAATTTAGTTTAATCGCTAAATTACATACTTATAGACTACAATTTTGTCTAAAACTTGAGAGTTCAACAGCTGGATAGTGACAAACTGAAGTGTACTTGTCTCAAAAGGTTAACTAGGAGTTACCATTACGATGCTGCTATGGATAAAGCACGTGTGATTACAACATGCATCAAGAAGCCTCTAGAGCAGATAAAAAGCTTAAATACCGTATATATATATTAGCTCAGTGAAAAGGCATCTGGAATAATGTGTACAGTTCTTGGCCATCTGCTCAGGAAAGGTTAAATCAGCTGGGAACAGGTGCACCAAAAGACTATTTTGATGATGAGAGGAACACAGAGTCTTGCAGGACGTAACTAAAAAGAGCTTGGCTCACTTAGTTTCACATTTGACAGCTAAGAGCGTACACGATCCTTCTCCAAAGTTACATAAGGTGTATAAACACCAAAAAGGGAGAAGAGAGATAAAGGACAGTTTGTGGGTGCAATTAGAAAATGGAAACTGATTGTGAATAGATTTAGATTGGAAATTAGGAAGGGGACAGAGTGAAATGCTGGAGGAAAGCTCTCATGAGAACATGAAATGTTACTACTTTTCAGACTGAAGAAGTTTATTACAAGGAAGATCTGATGGGGCTGCCTACAGGATTTTCTACAGAAGCAGGAAATGGAAATAAATGGCATGTTAAAAGAAGGTTCCTTCTTGCTTCATGCATCTTCTAGAGCAAGAAGGGAAAGGAATAATAATTATTTCTAGCATTTTTTTTTAAGCTCAAGACGTTCTGCTCCTGTTGTGGAGACCCAGTAGCTGAGAGACCTGCAGAACAGAAACAGTTCAGATGTCTAATGACTGGAAGATCAGGAAGGGCTGCAGACATCTGGAAAGGAGTCATTCCATGTATAATGTGAGGGTCAACATGAAAATATAGGATGATTCAGAAAGGTTAATTCTGAACTGTTTTCCAAATTGGGAAAGAGACTGGCATACAACATGTAGCTACATGTCAGAGCGCGACCCTTTCAGTGTTCCAAGTATGCCAACCACATTCTTTTGATAAACCTGCACCAAAACATACTAAGCTTGTCATAAGAAGTCCTTGCTCCCTAATGCCATGCTTCTGGTCCTTCTTGAAAACCTCACATCAAATGTGCTGCAAGGATTACACGCAAAAATACACATGGAAGTATGGGTGTATGCAGGCACATCCATGTACAAATATCCCATGACAAACATGGAATACTGCTCATAAAAACGGATCATCTGCTTTTACAAGTGTCTCAAATGCCCTAAGATGTGATGAAGAGCTGTATAAGTCCGAAGAGGAATCAAGATGATCCTACCTATGTAAAGTAACCAACAAGCAACCTATGTAAACTAACCAACTCCGTAACCTACTGAGTAGCCTGGAAAAACAAAACAAACAAGCTATTTCTGTGAATCTGAAAGAAATGTCTTTTTAATAGATTTAAAAGAGAAGCTCCAGAAAGAGGAAGGAAAAGCTTTAAAAGTGAAATTACAAGTAAAACAAAACAGAGAAAGAAAAGAAAAAAAAACACCTTCCTGAAAATGGATGGGAAAGAGAACATAGAAACATACAGCATTGGTATTTCAAGCATTTGACTAGCCACCGCCATGGTCCCTACTTTCACCTGTCTGAGCCACCTGGAAGTCTTCTTTTATCACACCTAAAAAAACCAGACCCTCATTGGGAGAATGCTGAACTAATTTGTCACCATCTTTCCAGGTTCAAACCACAGTTCCCACGG
>NW_010553621.1:0-18769 GCF_000687285.1 Phaethon lepturus | reverse complement strand
TCTCTTCCTCAGCTCTCCCCAGGGCTTAGGGAACAGCCGGCTCTCCAGAGGCATCAGCTGCTCTAACGTTGGGAGTCTGGTGACCCGTCTTTTAAAATAGTGGGAGTAACTTCCGTTGCTCCCTCAGCAGTGTTTTTATGGAGCCAAGAGCATGCCAAAACACTGCTTGCCCTTGCATACAACTAGAGTAACAAAAGAGCAGCTGTACTCAGTTTAAGGCAAGGCTATACTTTCCCACCCCTTATTTAACACTGGCTTATTTCCATCAGTCTTAACAACAATGAATGGCAGAGAAAGCATGTTTTATGGGGAGCTGTAGGCTCACCATGCTATCTGATGCTGTCTCAACTGGGTCAAATTGACTTCATCCACAACTGAAGGCAGTAAATCTATTGACACAGGAGTCTGGCAACAGACCTCATCACAGGTAAACTCCTGAGGCCAAAGGGAGTCTCATTATACTTAATCTTATATATGAAAAGTTCCATACAGAGTCAGTGCAGAATCAGGAGTAGAGTGGGCCAAGACATCTGCCACTGCTGAATTAGAACACCTAGAACAGTCTGACTTTAAGCATGATGGGGGTTTTTAGCTTACGTGTAAGAGTAGGGAGCCATTGAGCTCTAACTTCCAGCTTACTATAGACTTGGGCAAGTTACTTGTTACATTTTTTCTTTCCAAGTTTAAATCTGAAATAACAATACTTACAGGGCATCTTGGGTATTATTAACTCAACCATTTACCTAAATGTTTTGAAATTTGCAGAAGGAAGGAGATGGAGGAGGGCAGTGCATTAGGGTTATTATATTATGTTGGCTCTCTCACCAGGCTTTCTTTTGAGGAGAGTTTTAAAACAAATACTTGGATCAAATAGCCCATCAATAAAAAACTGGATATCCTCCAAGAGTCCACTTCTTTGGCAAGTTCAAATAAAGCAGGTCTCCCAGTGTTTAAGGTGTAAGTGAAAACCTGAGTGCACAGCAGTTTGATATTAGAGGGTACACTGTCTGATAAGAACTACGATCTACAGAGGATAAACTGAATAGCATATGGATAACAAGATGAGACTAGGGAATATCAGATCTTGCATGTACCCAAGAACTGACAGTCTGATGACTAGTGGTATTTTACATTTCAGGTTCAGAATAATTAGGCATTAATATTACCTGGTCCACTAGGAACCTCTCCAAACCAGGGCCAGTGCAGGCACCCAAAGTGCTACAGAGGCACTTGAGTTTACATGGAATGAACAAAAAATTGTTTTTCTCTAGACACAGAGAAGTAAACCATTTGTGTCCATTCAAGATCTCACAACACTTTCCTTTAGAAAATGAATTTTGACTCCAAACTCCGTTCCACATATTGCATTTTTTTTGGCAAAGCCCTCCCAGATATTCCAGATGAAGTAATTTTCTTGAAATCCTGCATAAATTTTCCTAGTACTGCTAAGCATCAGTGAAATACCTAGTGATCTTCTGTCCCAGATTCATCTATATGTCAACCATATATGGCAAACAACTTCTAAAGCACTTCAGAGCTTTTCATATGAGAAGGTTTGTATCAGTTCCATAGTTTACTCCACCTACATACTCTGTACCCAGCCAAGTAACTAACTGCCAGAAGGTCAGTGGAGCGAGCGCTTGGTTTGGGCTACATGCTCCTTTCAAGAACAAAGCCATCAAGGTGTTAGGGTCAGGACTGCCATGTTTCATACTTCAAGGATATCCTCTTCCTCTACAGCCCTGACACGTGGAAGGAGAAGCACAGCTGGATCCAAGATAAAGCAAGCCTGTGGTTAGGAGGTTATACTGTTGCTCACAGTCTGGCTAGACTTGGCTTTAACCACCAAATCAACTGTGTATTTTTGGACTGGTGAGGAAATGAGACATTCATGACCTGATTCAGAAACTAAAGCTTTGGACAAAGTTTTAGAAGAATCTGTTAATGAATTACCAGCAATAGCTGAGTTTATGTCTGACCGAATTTCTATGGTCAGCTTAATGAATACATGTACTTGGAAAAGACTTAACCACGACGAACATTCGTACTTGTTCTACTTTGAAGTTATACACACACAAATATATTGCACCAGTTGCAGTTGCTTTACATGTAATTTCCCAACAATAAGAAGTCAAGAGCAAGAAAATGTTAAGGTTATTGCCAGAACATATAATTTAGTTTCCTTCCCAAAGTTATAACCTCCTGTGCAGCCCAACCAATGTACCAGACCCCAGCTCCAGCCATCAGAGGTTAAGTCCTGTCCCTCCACTGGTATCACGGATCCTTTTCTGAGCAGTTCTACAAAATGACACACAGGAAGACTCATGGACCGCAGTGCTGAAAAGCCTGAATAACAGAATATCCTAGAAAGGAAGATAGGAACTTCTTAAGCCCTATTTTTAACTAATTACCAGGTGGAAACGAACCTTTCTTGGTCAAGCTTTCCTCAGAACTGGCCTTGTGTGCAAATTGGGACAGTTGAAAGAAGGTTTTTTTTCTATCAAATAGATTGTAATAAATTCTGACATGATGCTCAGAAAAGAAAACAACATTAACTAAATTACCATGATGATTCCAACAAAAAAAAATCTAGCTAGGTACATGTACTACACATAAAAACCCTCATATATTATGTAAACATATATAAAACAGTTTTAATTTAGATATCCTCAGCCTGTCTACAAAGGCATACTTTATTTAAATGACTGTTATAAATCCATATAAAGTACAGGACTTAGCCTTATAACTGTCTCTTGATCTCATATAGGTACAAGGCCTCTTTAAACAAAATACAGTCTGTCAGAATTCTGTTTGGCCTTCTTGTATTTTGTTTCTACAAGCAGGATGTGAAAGAGAAAGGTTGAACGTATTTATTCTGGTCTGGGCACCTTGCCAATACTCACAGAGATATTTTAGGTTTTCTGGCTCACAGTGAGTTCAACCTCTTACCTGCCTCCCCATTTAGACCGCTGGAAGAAACCACAGCTACAGAATTACAGTTGTAACACAATCAGAATAGCAGAGAGGGTGAACCATAGCATTAGCCGTATAGCAACACTCTACCCTGGTTTCACTCTCCCATCTCCATCGCAGAGTCAGGCATTTTGCACAGTCCTGTTAAAAGTGTTAAGATCTGTGGTAAGCAGCACTGTAAACATTGTCTGCAGGGGCAGAAAGCTCTCAGCAGAAAAATCTTGGATGTTTGTCAAATTGAATTATTGTAAAGTTGAAAAAAAAAATACTGGTATTTTGGTATCCATTGACGAGGTATTTACCAATACACAATACTTTGCTCATTTATACTTTAGGTGTTCCTTCTCCCATCCCTCTAACCTGCAGAAAGCCATAATGGAAGCTTAACATTTCATCTCATGCAGAAATAGTGCCTCCAGCTCCAACCCCACTGATGATAGCGGTTTCAGTGATGACAGGGAAAATATTCCCACTAAGCCAACACCAGAATCACACCCAGCATATCTAGTGGTGAGCAGCTCATACAACTGGAAATCTTTTTCCTGCAGGTTCAGCCACTCCCTGATCTGTGCTGAACTGGTCACTTAAGTCAAAGAAGTATTCTTTAAATCCACTAAAATGCTAATTGTGGGTATCCTCCATGAAACAGCAGGAGCCTTTTGGCTCCATTAGCATTAAGTATCCCACCCTTGGGCAGCCAGTCATCAAAATTTCTGAAAAACCTGATATTCATCACTAAAGTTTGCCCACGTCTCAGGGATGTAAACAAAACTAAAAATCCTTTCCATAAAGACCCAACATGGAGCTCAGTGAAACTGATTTTTTTGGTCTTTTTGATTGTGGTGGGTTTTAGAAACTGTATCTAGAGATAGCAGCTACTGTTTTTGGCTGCGGGGATACTGCTAAGGGAATATTCTTTGCACGGAGGTTACAGTGGCTTTCAGAAATCACAGGCTTACAAGAATAGGAACACATAATAAAGAGAAATCAGATGTGAGAACTGGAAGAAGTTCTCTGGGAAGAAGACTGAGAAACTAAGATCTTTTGGCAACATGCTCAAAATCAATCTTAGTCAACAAAGATGTTTAGGAGATCACTGCGAAATGAAGTTCCCAACCCAGTGCCAGGAAGTCAGATTTCCACACTGCAATGATAAATACCTTCAGTGGCAAAACAGAAATGCCACAATGGGCTGTTGTGAGGAATTTTATATGATGAACTTGATTTGTGCTCTGAGCCACAATCAGTCTTCAGGGTTCTTTCACAGCACTGAATTTACATAATTTTAACTAAAAAGGGATAAATCTAACTTTTTGGATAAACCATCCTATCTTTCTGCATTCTCACTTTTCTGCAATGCTATCAGCCATCATGTTGCTACCAGTAAACAGTTTTCCATCTTCCTTAACTTTATTATCATTTTCCATTTAAAACACACTCTGGCATAATCAGGCTGCATTTCAAGATCAATCAGCCCTGGTAGAAACAAGTATCTGTCTTGGAGAAAAAGCAAGTGCATTGGCATAATCAAGTTACTAATGATAGGTCCATTATATAATCAACAAATTGGTGTTTCTGCTGGCTATTCCCTTTCCTCTTGCCTCCATAATAGTTCTTGGTTCAGTTAGACATTTGTGATTCATTTAGTAAATGGATAAAGTAAGCATTTGGATTTTTACCAATTGTGTTGCATCGTGCTGATTACTAATTGCGGCTGTTGCATTTCACTGCAGAAGTATTTACTTTTCAGCAGAAAAGTGAGAATGCAGAAAGATTTTTCAGGTATAGATGAACATGCAAGTGTATCACTTGTGTTTTCTGTTTCCTTGATATAAAGAGTCTTTTCATCTCCAGGCCATGATGAATTCCAGCATGGGCTGGTAGCTTCCCTGTGTAGCTAAAGTTCCACTGTGTAGTAAAGTATAAATCTACTAATTTTACTTTATGAATCTTACTAACTTTACTAACTTAATTTTAAACTGCTCATAATTTCATATAGTTCCCATCCTATAGGATAAACATTCAATTTTCTGGCTCATCCTACCAAATGGTCATCCCTTCATCACTGTCTTTATCTGATTTTTTTCAGAGTTTAAGCAAAATACAGTGTAGATATTTCAGCACAATAGTTCCTGACAGGAAATTCTGTTTTTCATTATGAATAAAAAAACCCAAATATGTCATTTTATTCTATTTTATTTATTCTATATAATTGATCTGCAAAACACTTCAGCCTGCTTTGGGCTAGAGGACACACTATGGAAGAGTCACTTAGCTATTTAACTCCATGTCAGCAAAATATATTTTGAAATGCCACTAGCATGTTACATTAATAATTAATTCATTTAAATTTCCAATTCCCAATATTTAGACAACACCAAATAACTAAAGCAAAAAAATAACAGATCATTTCAAACTAGCTCAGCAGTAAATTGCCACTACCTGTTACAATTCATGGTTGCTGAAGTCCACACCCTCAAATGGCCAAGAAAGCCTCTAGAAGTGAATAAATAAATAAAAAAGAAACCTTCTAAAATTATCTGCCAGGGGCAAACTAATGCAGAGGATTCCTGTTGTGGGAGTTCTCCTGCGCAACATGTACATTCCCAATGAGCAAGCCCAGGCATATTTGTTTTTACACGGTCGTTTCCACACCAAGACACATTTCCATTCCCCCCTCCCTCCTTCGGCTTTTGTATTCCATCGTCCACATCAACAATTAGTGGAAGTGCCTGGCTGTGCCTGTTCACATTGTTCCCATACTTTTCTCTCCCCCAGTGAGCTCTGAAGACCATGCATTATTTGACATGACATGACTTGGAGGCCTTCTACAGCAACAGCCATATGCAGGGAAGCAGACAGGCAAGGAAGAAGAAAGTCAGTCCCGATTACAACTATCTGGGACAGTAGGACTCAAATTAACCTGTGTTAATCTCTTAGCAAAATACCCCAGGTGACTGAACTTTAAATTACTTAGTCTTGTAAATGAAAAAAACCCCAAACCCCACCAGAAATAAAAACAGCCTAAAGGTCAAGATACAAAGTCAGCTTGTTGTTCTATTTGTTTTATGACATTAAAACACAGGATATGAAATAGAAAATAATCTTAGTACAGCTAGAAACTAAATCCAGATGTTTTAACATCAGGCAGAAGCATATTCATAATGTGTTTTTTTCTGAAATAACGAAATATCTATTGCATTTTCCACCACAGTTCATTTCTCTGCAACATGAGCAATTTGCCAGCTTGTACATACACACTGAATGTATTCAGTTTATAGCAAACAGCTGCACACAGGGCAGCTTCCCTTCACGCACACAGGCTCTGCACTTGTCTCCTTGCATGTTTTTTAAATTAACCTAGTCAAGTGCACAGAACATTCAGAACCATAAAACATATCAAAGGTACCTATTGCTCTCTGGAAATGAACTCTCAGAAATATCTTCTCTGAAAATGGATGTTTCCTTAGAGCGTATACTTAATATTTCCTCTCTTTTTGTTGCTAAAGTCCAGAGAAATTAGATTTTACCGTTCCTCCAAGAGACGGTGATCCCCAGACATATGTCTCCAGATGTTCAGCCTGTGTGTTCCAATTCTCATCCATTAAACCACATATCTGATCACTGCCATTGATATTACCAGCCTTTGTTTTTACGTGTGCGCCTCTTCCTCAGTTACTTCAACCCAAATACAGTCAAGGCTAAAAGCCTGTTTTACAATTGATACGTACACAGACGTTTCAGAGACTAAGCTGGTTACCCCATCAGCTTCTCACAACCTGAGGAGCTCCCCTGTGTCCTCCAGTCTCTCTCCACTGACCTCAACAAGCAGCAGCCCACAAAGCAATATTGACACTGCCTTGCAGAACTCCAAATACCTTTAAACCTGAATACTTCTGCTTCATAAACATGCTGACAAAAAGTATATGCAGATTATGGCAATGAAATACATTTTTCCTTTTAAAACATTTATATTTGAAAGTAAATTTGAAATAACTATCCACAGTGAGTCTAAATACATTAAATGCCTACAGTAGTTTGTAAAAATTAAAAAATTTACACAAGTAAAGAATATATAAATTAAAAATCCTCTCAAATTTTAAATGATTACAGCTTTTTCTCAAGTTACATCAAAAAGTTGAAGGGAACAGAAAAGGAATTTCTTTCTGACATCTTTATCATATGTAATACTTGGTCACTCAGTCAAACATAAAGTTGTACATAGACTTTATTGTGTGTCACAGTGGAGTGCGCTGCACTCAGTATCAGTATTAGTTTCAGTCTTTATCATCAAGAGAACAGCTGCTATTTCTCTCTTCCCAAATTACTTCCTAGTATTACTTTCAACCTCTGTTCCATAAAAAACAGCTTCTGACTTGGGGTTTTTGGGGGTTTTTTTCCATGTTAGCTGTCAGGTGAAAGAGAATGTTATTGGGAGCAGAAAAGTAGGAAAACCAGCTTCTGTTTTGTAATACAGGTATAAATAGCAGAGCGGTAAGAATGACATCTTGAAAGCTTGAAAGATGTAATGCTTGATTTTCAAATGTATTAAAGGACATCCTGGTGCAATTGGACTAGTAGGATCTTCAAATACTGCAAAGGGACCTAATGTGCCTAATTCTTTTGAAAATGCCATCTCTCTGAACTACTAGGCTTCTTAGCAACTTTTTTTTGCTCAAGGATTAATCTTGTGAATGGTATTTCAAGTAAACTTGAGTCATCTGTTGTTCTTGGATTTTTGGGTCTCAGATTATAGGCAGATGGACATCAAAAGCGAAAGGCTTACCAAGTTACCACTCACTTGTTTTATCTGACAGTGTACACCATAAAAATAAAACATGTTGGCTAACTAAGAAGGCATTGTAAGGCAACATGTTTTATTCAGCATTGTGGTGGGATAGGAGGATGCACATAATCTGTTAATAAAGCTAACTGATGAACAGCAGCTTGCTTTGCCTTGGTAACTATTGGTTGAGGTCCACCAAGACACCTGATGAATACTGGGTGAAAAACAGTTTTGTCTTACTAAGTAATGGAGACTAGCCCGCTACTGTACATGGTTAAGTAAGGCATGCTTCCTCTTTTATTGATATCAGTGTTTTACAGCTGAAAATCAGAAAACTTCATTTAACAGCAACTTTTGCATGCCAACTGATGATGCCTCCACAGGTCTGCTACAGTGAAAGCAGCCAGAATTCTAAGTACACAATACAGAAAAAAGAACTGAAGTAATTGCAATTTTTGAATTACTGGTATTACTTTATAAAGAAAAATGCTGGCATGTACCCTCCTGCTTCTGCATAGCTTAGAGTGTGTACAGTCATTCTCAAAAACATAAAAAATATAAGGAAAATGTATAATTAATCATCACCCAACTAAAAGAAGTCTATTAAATTCGTATTTACCTTTAACATCAACTAGCTAAATAAAAGGGCAAAGAGAACAGTTGAGTAATATCTTCTGCCTCCCATTCATTTCAGGCTATTATGTTTATGAATAACATTGGCTCAACGTTTCAGACGGCAGAAGCTCTCTATTTTCCCATAAAAATGTAGAGCTGATCTAACATTAGTGGAAGGAGTATCCAAGAAGAATAGTGTTGAGACCATGCTGGTATTCTCTCTCCTGCACTAGCTGGCAGCAGCACTGGGGAATGCCCATCTGCAGCAACTGGAAGAACACGTCAGTGGACTGCAGGAATGGAGACAGAATGCCTGCAAGCTCTTTGGGGGGTGCTGTAGATTGAACGTGGCTGCTAAAGTGCTGTTTCAGATGTTCCAAATCCCATCTGCTTGAGTTTATAGGTGACAACATGCTAAATGGCTACAGATGCCTTGCTTCAAGAACTCTACAACTGATGTGCCACCAGCTATTCAGAAAAAAAGACGACTAACATTTCACAACTTTCAACAACCACACAAACTGCATGGAGGGTGTGATAATTAGGCACGCTCATTGAAGTACCACTTTTGGTGCTGGAAGTTAATATAGTCTCCCCTAATTTATCTAATATCCTCAGTCCTTGGTCTCCCTGATCAGACTGCAAAAAAAGTCCCAACAGTGTTATTTTAGGATACAGCATGACTGTCTGTAGACATTAGACTGGAATCCTTTCACTTCACACATATTTTCAAAAAACAAAAAGAAAAATACTTTCCACCACTGCTGACTTAGGTTGAGCTTGTACATGGACCCGTATGGGAAAAATACCATAGGAAGAAGGTTGGGCTTATGATTAAGATAAATGAACTAGGTCTCAAGACTTCATGAGTCCAACAGTCACAGTCCTGTACAATGTGGGGCAAGTTGCTTAAACTCCAACCATCTACCTGAATATCAGTACCACAGGGACGATGTCATGTCCTCTCACCTGCCCCCAGTCTATAATATCTACCAAGGATCTAAATTCTTCAGAGAGCTTGTCTTTACTAACATATGTATCCTCATGCATGCAGAGACATCTAGCTCAACAGCATTCAGTCACGGATGGAAAGAACATCCCGTAAGATGTTTCAGTGTTTCAATGTGGCACACTGATACTTTAGAAGTTTATTCTTTGTGAACCTCAAGCTTCAGCCATTCAGCAATGCAAAGCTTGCATTAAGGACTCTCCTCTGCTCAACTTCAGGCAATACAGCAGATAGATAGAGATTCAGACAGCTAGATAATGATTTAGTACTCTCACCCCTGAAGTGTCTTTCGTCATGCCTCTTGGTTTAGATCACACTTTCAACACAGAAGCCATGATTAATACTTAGTAACAGCAAACCCCCCTGTAATTAATTTATGCAAAAGGAATGACAACACATAATGAAAACCACATTCCAGAAGATGCAATGCTCTACTGCGAAGCTGGCAAACTCCCATACATGTTGTGATAACACCGACTAAGCACCTTTTTTTATCTCTTTGGTACTGTCCATTTCTTCCACAAGCCTTGTTGGGTTTCAACTCCCACCTCAGAGCATGCTTTTCCCAGAAGTCTCTACACTACACGTCCAAATCCAATTTCAGTCCCCAGATGGACACTATGCTTTTGGGAAAGATCCAACCCACCATGGAGTTAAATTCAATGTGATTGTGTATTGGCTGAACAATATTTAGTCTCGAGGAGCTTTCCCTTGCCCTATTGCATTCCTTCAGTGCAATGAAGTTGTGCAGTCTCCATCCTCGGAGATACTCAAAATCTGATGGGACACAGTCCTGAGCATCCTGCTCTGGCTGACCACAGGATCAGCAGAAGGTTTGGACTAGACAATCTCCAGAGGTCTCTTCCAGCCTCAACTTTTCCACTATTCTGTAAAAACACTTGTTAGCAGTTACACCTTTTAGAGGCCACATCACCAGAGCAAGACAACACAGGCTTAGAAAACATATTAAATGCACAGCTATTTAAAGGCATAGAACAGTCCTCAAGCTTGTAAAAAATTATGGCTAGGTAGTAAAAATAGAATCATTGTGATACACTTCAGGATTCTGTGCATAAGTCCAGGTGTCTTTGCCGATTTCCGTGTAGAGTCCCTTCAAAATAAGTGGCATGCAGGTAACAATCCATTTCTTCCACTAGACAGGCTATAGGCAATGCTAAAGGCACCTCTTTAGCCCATCAGAGGCTTACAACTGTACCTTTTCTATGGAGAGCTTGTCTTCATTTAAGTGTTTCTTCTTGCTTGGATTCAAATTTAATCTAACTCACCAAGTACTGATTTCTCTAATTCCATGGAAAACATGTTTTGAAACTTTTCTAATGGAATCAACAGGCATGTAGCTTCCACAAACCAGATACAAACTTCAGTCATTCATAAAAGACCACTAGTAAGTCTACAACTGAGCAGGAAAACCTTGTTTTGTAGTGCTGTAAGCCAGCACTCTGATCATTCAGGTAGCTTTTTGTTCTTCAGACCGCAGAAGCAGAGTATTTTCTTATTTTCATTGTTCCAGCAGCATTACCAACATGAAAAGATGACTGAAAATTGCACAATGCCTGTAGTGAATAAATGATAATAAAGGCTTCATAACATGGCAGATAATGCTTATCATGCACACACTTCCTCCTAATGAAACTCTAGATCTATGAATGCGTTCTCCAGCAGCTTCAAAAAAGCATATAGCTCTATCACCCTGACGGAAAAAATAGATTAAGTCTTCAGCTTATGACATTGGTTCTGGTTTTGGAGCAGAAGGTCACAGGCACCTTTTGTAATAATGACCATAAGCTCTGAACAATCACAGGGTATGATACAAATGATAACCATGAAACACATACTGCAATTCATTTGCTATGCATCCCACTAAGTCACACTTCCATAATGTAATTTACTGTCATGCTAAATTATATGACAATTTAAAGGACTCTATATACCATTCTACGAATCCTCAACGCCAAAAACTGAGTACCACGTTATGTTTTGGTTCTCTACTGTGTAAATAATGCTTTCACGCTTTAAAGATTTCATATGTAGTTATATGCAAGCAATTTAAGAAAGACAGTATTACAGAAGCAAACATTAAACTGCAGCATTATATTCCAGTTTCTACAACTACCTAAAGAATAAACACAAAAATCACTCTGCAGCAGAAACTGTTATATACATCACTGTTTCAACTCACTGGTAGTACTAGAAATAGTTCAGTAGTAGCACAGCACTATATTACTGATGGCACCTTATGCTCATGTGTATACATAAGTCCTCCTTTCCCGGAGAAAAAACATACTCCATTCAAGATACATTCAAGCTGCTTTTTCTTTTTTTCTTTGAAGATATGCATAACTCTCCCTATTTGTTAGGCCATAACCAGTTCAGTGTGTGTACAATGCAAACAATAGTAAAACTTTGAGACAGTGACCCTCTGCAACCAGATCAGGCCCTGAAAGCAGGCTAATTGTCAAAGCCTGATGATTAGCCTAGGGTAACGTAACCCACAAAAAGGGGCTATTTCTATGCCAGGCAGACATCATAGAATCATAGAATCTTTGGGTTGGAAGGGACCTTTAAAGGCCATCTAGTCCAACCCCTGTGCAGTGAGCAGGGACATCTGCAGCTTGATCAGCTTGCTCAGAGCCCCGTCCAGCCTGACCTGGAACGTTTCCAGGGATGGGGCATCAACCCTCTCGGGGCAACCTCTTCCAGTGTTTCACCACCCTCATGGTGAAAAATTTCTTCCTTACCTCTAATCTAAATCTATGCTCTTGTAATTTAAAACCATTACCCTTTGTCCTATGGCAACAGGCCCTGCTAAAAAGTCAGTCCCCATCTTTCTTACAAGCCCCCTCTAAGTACTGGAAGGCTGCAAGAAAGTGTCCCCAGAGCCTTCTGTTCTCCAGGCTGAACAACCCCAACTCTCTCAGCCTGTCCTCACAGGAGAAGTGTTCCAGCCCTCTGAGCATTTTTGTGGCCTCCTCTGGACCCGCTCCAACAGGTCCATGTCTTTCCTGTGCTGAGAGCTCCAGACCTGGATGCAGAACTCCAGGTGGGGTCTCACCAGAGCTGAGTGGAGGGGCAGAATCACCTCCCTTGACCTGCTGGCCATGTTGCTTTGGATGCAGCCTGGGCTGCGAGCGCACATTGCCGTCTCATGTCCAGCTTTTCATCCACATGTACCTCCAAATCCTTCTTGGCAGGGCTGCTCTCAATCCCTTCATCCCCCAGCCTGTATTGATCCCGGGGGTTGCCCTGACCCAGATGCAGGACCCTGCACTTGGCCTTGTTGAACCTCATGAGGTTCACACAGGCCTATTCCTCGAGCTTGTCCAGGTCCTTCTGGATGGCATCCCGTCCCTCAGGTGTGTCAACTGCACCACTCAGCTTGGTGTCATCTGCAAACTTGCTGAGGGTGGACTTGATCTCACTGTCTATGTCATTGATGAAGATATTAAAGAGTACTGGTCCTAATATGGACCCCTGAGGGACACTACTCATCACTGATCTCCATCTGGACATTGAGCCGCTGACCGCTACCCTCTGGATGCCACCATCCAACCAATTCCTCATCCACTGAACAGTCCACACATCAAATCCATCTCTCTCCAATTTATAAAGAAGAATGTTGTGGGGAACTGTGTCAAAGGCCTTACAGAAGTCCAGATAGACCACTTCGGTAGCGCTTCCCTCGACCACTGATGTGGTCACTCCATCATAGAAGGCCACTAGGTTGGTCAGGCAGGACTTGCCCTTGGTGAAGCCATGCTGGCTGTCTCCAATCACCTCCCTGTCATCCACGTGCCTTAGCATAGCTTCTAGGAGGATCTGTTCCATGATCTTCCCAGGCACAGAGTGAGGCTGACAGGTTGGTAGTTCCCAGGGTCCTCCCTGCTACCTTTTTTAAAAATGTATGGAATGTTTTCCTTTTTCCAGTCTCCAGGGACTTCACCTGACTGCCAGGACTTTTCAAATATCATGGACAGTGGCTTTGGCAACTACGTCAGCCAGTTCCCTCAGGACTCTGGGATGCATCTTGTCAGGTCCCATAGACATATTCTATGACATCTCCTGTCTGTTACTGATGTCTTCCTTGACGCTTCATTTCTCTTGTAACCAACTCTGCTCTTTCAGTAATCGCTATGCATGGGATGCCTGTTGAGATAAATTCAGCTCTTCTTCAAAGGGACGGGAATTATATGTGGTACTTCACTCAACATGGACTTCCATAATCTGGTCTACCAATAGCCATGCTGACACAGTTTTGGCTCCTTTCTACTCCCATTAGCCCTGCCAAGCCAGCACACAGGCGCACCAACCTACTTCCATGACTGTCCATACATCATCAACAAAATGATTGCTGAATTCTGTCTTCAGGGTCAAATTCTGCTTTCAGTCACGTCTGAGCAGCTCCCTTGAATGCAATGTGGGGCCCAGATGAAATTGAGCAGAAGTTGAACCTTGCAGGTCTGTGAACAGGCACTGGAACTTCCCAGGTAGAGATCATTAGTTTCCACTTCACTCCTGATCCCTCTAGGAGCACGACATTTTCTTCTGTTTCAGTAATTCCCAATACAAGCACAGTGTGAGTAACCTTCCCTGAGGCCAAAAGTCTCACGATCCAAATTTCTGTGAGGTTCCTTCCACATTCGTGACCTATTCCTCCAAGGAAATTCACATTCCTCTAAGCCCGCAGTCCTCACAGGCTCACAGATATAAATAAAGGTGGTTGGATGAGAGTATTTAGAAGCAGAATCTGCTACCAGAAAACGTGATGTTTTAAAGAAGCAGTACTTTTCAATAAGATGATTAGTTTGTGTTATGCTTTAAAACCAAAAAGACTAAGAGCTTCGTTAATTACCGTAGCAGCTGTTATGACTGCAAACATCAAGAATCCTTTCTTTTTTCCTTCAGATAGACTCAAAGTGGAATCTCAACACTCCTGAGCAAATACCTCTTGCCCTTTCAGATCCTTAATATATCAGCCCTTTAGGGAGGAATCCAAATTTAAACTTCAAAGCCACAGAGGATCAGGTCCACTCAGACTCTGTCCTATGAGAGCAACAGGGAGGACAGTTGCAGATTTAATTTTAGGGAAACATTTCTCTCTCCTCTGTCTCCCTTTCCCCCCACCTCCTTTTCCCAAGAAAACAAACTTTTTTTTTCATTCCTAGATCACATTGGAAGCTGATTCCTTCATCTCCTTGGAAAGAACTGACCAGCTTATTCTTTATCTGCAGCTTCCTAAAGTCATCCCTAGACTGAAGTGCAGTTCTCATCAGCCCACCCAGTAATTACCGGGAGACAAGAAGCACCCTGCAAAACCTGTGACAGAACAAAATCATTTCACAGTGATTTATTAGGCATGCAGCCATTAATGACTTTGCAAGTGTGGAAAGCAAGATGGAGGGGCAGAGCCTGAGCCAACACTAGCTGTCAGAACATCATTGTCATCTATTGGGTTAGAAATATTTAAGCCATCTGATGTTTCAGGCTGGCATCCTGACATAACAACAGGCCTGAAAACAGCAATAAATTTGCACATTGAGGAATCTGTTCAAAATCATAGCAGTTGCCAAAGAAATGGGAGAAAGTGTGCAGAGATGTTTGTTTGTGTGACACTGAAAATAAAGGGTCATGACCTCCAAGAGCATCTGCTAGTGCATCAGTTCTGCTGTCAGGGCTGAAGTACCAGAGGCAACAGCCACTTCATTGAACTGAAAGATGTTTTTATATTCATTTGCAGATGTTATTTTTGTCTTTATTGTGAAAAAAACTCTTTGTTCTTTTGAATAAAAAGTCACCTTGTGATGTAGTTGGGAAAAGTCCAAGGAAGTGCCAAGGTTCTGCAATTCCCACCTGCTGGGAGCAGCAGGTGCTTGGCGCTTGCCATGGTGAAGCTCTTGAGACAGGTTCTGCCCTCAGTTGCACTAGTGTAAATACAACATAACTTTGCTGGCACTGACTGAATTATCACAGATGAAATTCAAAGTAAGCAAGAGCAGAATCTCGTTGGGTTTTTTGCAGCAACACGGGATTACAATGGTAATGTTAACATTCGAACAGATCAATTTTGTAAGATGACAAAAGAACATACTGACCTCGCTGCTGTAAGCTCCTACTCAGCAGACAATTGCATCCCATCTTAGAATAGAGTTTTTAAAATGTTCAAAGCAATATGCAAGTATTAACTTCTAATGGCTTAAAAAGGAATTTTATAATGCTAATGTCTTCATATTACAGATGTGATGCACCTGGAGAGCAAAGGTTTCTGTTCAAATCTGTAGAAGCTTTTAAAGATATTTGGACCAGAAATTTCCAATTAGGCATCTCTGATTTCAAGACTTCAGAACGTGCTGCTGGGAAAGACAGAGGCTGATGTGACCTCTACTTTACAAAGGCTCCTGCAATTATATTATGGTCCATCTAAATTACTATCTTGTTAGCCAGTTGTGTAGTTGCAGAGAAAAGAACAAACAAACGAAACAAAAAGTTGTTCAATCAGTCCAGCAATTCAGCAAATACTTCCCTGCCATGCCAGCAGAATACAGTGGCCCCCACTTTACCCTTGGCTACTGAATGACAAGTTGAGAGCAGCTAGGAAACCCAACTGGCAAGGACTTAGTGGTCTACCACTATCCCCTGAAGCAACCGTTGCGCACCACCCATTTGTGCCGAAGGAGACTGAGCACAGAAAGAAGGTGACAATAGAGTGTTTCCAGACGTTTTGTACCGCGTCTTGTTCTTGCTTGAGAAAGATGTACCTGAGAAGTGCCCTGGAGTGTTACAAGACACAAAAGCAGCTTTCTTAAATTGATCCATTTTTTCCCACTGTCACAGGCAAACCCAAAAAATAAAAATATGTGGGAGAGGGAAGGAAAGCATAAAACTTTCTTTTCAGACATGCCTATTATTCCACAATCCTCTAACCTACTTGTAGTGTACTTTGCATTATTCTCTTTTGCACAATATCTGTCTTACTTTTTCGGTCAGCATTTCTATGTGACTAATAAATGTGTTTTTAGGTAGCCTGCATCACAACAGTACCTTTCTGTCCCACTGCTTTCTCTTTCAAAATTGACTCCTCTCTCCCCTCCTACTCAGACTTTGTTAGTCCTTCTCTTGTTCCTAATTTGAAGATCTCAATGAGCAAGAATTACATGTCTCAGCAATAAACATGATCTCACAGAAAAACAAAGAAGAGGATGAACAAAATAAAAATTACTGTCTGGTGAAAGCTCCCTTGACAACTACAGCTACACTGACAGGCGCCACTGAAATAATAGGAATGATGCTTCAAAACAACAGCCAAGAAAACGTTATGAAAGAGAAAAAAAAACAGTCTAAATGGATCTTTTCAAATGCAGATTCCACTGTCAAATGAGGAGAATGAGAAAAATGTTCTTTCTTATAGCACAGTCATATTTAAACTCTGCCAGATAACAGAGAACCATCAAAAATCAGTACAACCTGAAAGATCCATGGCCCAACAGTCCATTTCAGGAATGCTAGAATGATGCAAAGTGGAACAGAAGGATCATATTTTGGCATTGGGAAGGAGGGATGGAAGGTGTTATCTCATCACCAAATCTTGAATTGCTTCCAACTGGGTGAACAATAAAACTCACGTCAACTTCAGTGCAATATCAGGCATCTGTAGGCTTGTACCTGAATAACTACCACTACCTAAGGTGACAAAGTGCATAGCAAAGAAGCCAACAGAATAATGAACATCAAAAATTATGGACCACTACTAACTATGTTCCATCCAAGCGAGAACTAAGGCCACACTCATGAAGAAAGGTTGCCTACAGGACTAGCAAGGCAATTAGGAAAAAGCATTAGCCTTCCTCTGTCAATAATGCTTAAGTGTGAACAAGTGACTTTACTTAGGCACTTTTTTCATCTTAGCTTCACAACCATAAAATGGGGAAAATTGCTGTAAGTACTGGTGTGGTCAGAGTTATCTGGTGGTCAGAAGGTATTTCCAAAGCACCAGATGGATCCTGTAAAGTCCTGCAGCAACCGCAGCATTTCCCAGGCTACCTATGGCTCTTCAGCGGGCAGAAGGTGCCGCGTCTTGGAGCAGAGGTGGGAGATCCAGCTGCACAGAAGCTCCTGACTAGTCTGAGTCAGAGGCAGGGGGGGCTATGGAAAGAGATGTCAAAAACAATGCAGCAGACATGGTAGAAAGGAGTACGGTGCACAGGGTGAGTGGCACTTTGGTGGGGTACATTTTATTTTCTTTGTATTTTACATCCCTATTGTGAAGTACTACTAGTAACATGGCAAAGATTACTGCCTAAAAACTCCAGTCACAAATGCATAGGCAACACCCATGTTAGCAGAAACAAACCCTTTTCTCCTAGTACTGAATGCACTCAGAGCTCCAGCAGTTTGGCTTAGGCTCCTGGGTTTGCATTCCTCTCCAGAGAAAAATGAGATCTGCAGAAGAGCCATGTATTTCTCCTCCATTTTATCTCACACACTCAAGACACCTAATAAATTTGCTTTGACTTCTTATTCTTCCCTAAAACAAAGGAAAAACTTAGAAGCAGAAGTATCTTTTTGCTCCCCGGTGGCCTGGCAGAGACACGTGTAGGACTGTTTCCCACTTTTATATAATGGGATTTAAAAAACAAAACAAAACAAAACACAACAGATTGCACAGAAAAAGATGCAGGGACTCTGCCATTTCTTGCCAGAAGCACTGAAACCAAAAGCACACCGTGACTGAGAATAAAATAGTTACATTGATAACAAGCACAGCCTAATAGTAAAGAAAAACAAAAGTTTTGAAAAGCATGTGAGCTCTGAAGGCAGAGCCAGCCAGCCTTTCAGCACTCACTGCGAATAGAGAGACACTTTTGGTCCGAGGTTATCCTGTATCTATCTACTACAGTTTCTTGCGCGTTTCTTCATAGCGTGAATATACAAACCAAAAGAGTCAGTGGACAGACTGCATGGCTCACTAGCCTGCTTCACCATGGCAAGACGACTGTCCCTGGCAATACAACTTCTCTCTCGGCAATAAACCGGCTGCTTGTGCCCAAATCTGAGTGAGCTCTGGGCTCCCGAGCCCTGGGAGATTCAGATGCGGATTAGTTTGGAGAGAGGGAAGAGTCAGATTGAACACGGATTCAGCCACAAGGCACGGACAGTTCCCAGAGTCAAACCCGGAACGTTACGACCCGCCTTTGCGGGTGAACAGACCCTCCGCCGAACCGTAGTGCCAGTCTGCCCGTGAAGCGGGTGAGACAGCGGGTGAGACAGCCTGACAAGCGCGGGGCGCAGGGCAGGAGCAACGCTGCAGCGCGGTTATACCTCGCTCCTCCGCGCCGCGGACGCCGCTCCCCGCGCTGCGCGGCGGGCAGCGA
>NW_010553620.1:0-1002 GCF_000687285.1 Phaethon lepturus | reverse complement strand
ACTTGGGAAGACAGATGCCATAATTCCAAATGTTCCCCCTTCCTTCTCCTTCCCCCAGCTTTTTATTGCTGAGCATGATGTCATATGGTATGGAATATCCCTTGGGCCAGTTTGGGTCAGCTGTCCCAGCTGTGTCTCCTCCCAACTTTTTGTGCACCCCAAGCCTACTTGTTGGTGGGGTGGGGTGAGAAGCAGAAAAGGCCTTGACTCTTTTCTCGCAGCAGGTAAGCCTTTAACTTTTGCATCAAAACAGTCATGAAGCATGCTTTGATGCAGCTTCTGGCTCCATGATATGGAGGCTATTGTAGTGAAACCAGCTTACGGAGCTCCTTAAGCCTTCTTCTTTTTTCAGTATCATAGCATGTGGCCTGCTTAGTTACTGTATAGGATCCATTTGTAAAGCAATCATTTGATGTGGGTAAAAAAATTGAGCTGGGTTTAAAAAAATCTTGCCAAAAAAGAAAGATTATTTTCTATTAGACTCAGTTCAAGGCTTGTCTCTATTGCCTATGGCCATACCACCCTGAGAATGCCCGATCTCGTCTGATCTCGGAAGCTAAGCAGGGTTGGGCCCAGTTAGTACTTGGATGGGAGACCGCCTGGGAATACTGGGTGCTGTAGGCTAAAAAAATATGGTGGTGTGGAGCTGACAGTGGAAATTGCTGTTTGGTACCTCCCCTTCCCATTATCCAAACTTTAAAAAAATTTCAAATAGCTAATTTCTGTTTTAAAACAACTTTCTTCCTCTTCTGGTACCATGGAAGCAGCATTTTTCCGTTGCCTTTAAAAAGCAGAGCACTTTATCTCTACTGGGGAGGATGGAGGGAATCACCCCAAAATTAAAATATATCAGTAAAAAGGACAAGGGAGACACTAATCTACATCACTTAAGGCCACAGAATGTTATTTCTTTAAAGTCTTAGGTTGGGGAGCATAATAAACCCTTTGATATTTACTGACAATAAATTGCGCTCTACAACTACCCGAAAGGAGGTTGTAGTG
>NW_010553619.1:0-9363 GCF_000687285.1 Phaethon lepturus | reverse complement strand
CACCCCACCACCTCTCCTTCCTTGCCTATCTAACATGATTGATGGACCACACATTAACAGACACCACATCAGTTTCTGCATTTTTCAAATGTTGAAGCATAAAAATGATTTGTCATTTCTTTTTTATTATGTGGAAAGAATCAAAGGTTGTAGTCTAGTTTCCAGTGGGATGTGAGGGTAGACTGCATCATAAAAAAAAGGAAAAAATACATAAATAAAACCCAAAGGTAATTAATAATGCTATAAATGCATACTAGGCTGCTGTGTCCAGTCTGAGACACACTGAAGCTTCTGTGCCAGATCTATTGCCCTCAACAGCATAGGGATTTTGCTCGCAAGATGGCAAAGCTGCAAATATAATTGCCTTATTGATTTTTCTACCCTTAGCCATCAGCGTGTGCAGCAGTAGAGGAGATCTGTGCTAAACACAGAGACATCTGCAATGTCTCAGTGTCACAGGCGACGTGCCCGTTTTCTTTGTAATCCTATTTCCATATACCCTTTCCAACACAACCATCCCTGGTATGCTGCATTCAGGGCAGTGGGACACACTTCCAGACGTCCACCATGTTAAGAAATTGGAAATGCACAACTCCATAATGAAATGAGCGTTCAGGACTTGAGATAAGGCAAAGTGCTGATAGCAAATAACTGGTGGCATCTAATTGAACTTTAGGCTACTGAATTACATTGGAAGGAATGTGGCAGTATTTCCCACTTTTGTTTTTCTAGCCTGGCAGGCTTTTCTAGTCTTTGAAATTCCTAGCTGTCAGAAAATGTAGCTGCTCATACAGCTTGCATTAACTTTGAAGAACATCCCTTTATTGAGGAAGACTAATAAGCTGTTTAAGCTAAATTTGCAATTCAAAAGAAGTAATCCTAAAACACAATTTTCTTAAAAAAGTAAATAAGAAAGCACTAAATCTTTAAGGAGGGTTAATTAAACCCTCCACTCTTAAATGCTACAGAATCTGTTATATTTAAACTCTGAGCTAAACATATGAGGCATCTCTGATGATTCCCAATGCAAGCTGGTAGGGCAGCATTCAGTGCCAGGCAGAACGCAGTGCTCCAGAGACTGTGGACCTAATTTGAGTGATGCTTTTCTTCTGCTTGCTGCACATAAGAGGTGTGATTGATTTAAACTGCACTTAGTTTTATGGGGCTCTGGACATCTTAATTTTCTGCTCCAAACTCTGAGGATGAATTTGTCTAAAAGGGTGTAATTTATTTGTTTTTGGTTTTCTGTAAAACATTAGATTGAAAAAAAAGAGCATAAATGGAAGAAATTCTTAACAGACTGTTTACTATGGGCTTGCCTCATTTATCTTGTCTCTAAGTTCTCTTTAATGTTAAATTACTAGCAACCTCAGGGGTCTTGTGGCAGAGTTGTACGTCAGGATTTGTATGTGAATACCTCTGCCACCAAATCTGTTTCCTTTGCTCCATATGCAAATGAGATCCACCTTGTCAAGAGATCACAATGAACTGGAAAATTTAATTTTATGTTCTTATAAGGTAGAAAAATCTGCAAGAGAAGCACCGTATCTTCTTGTGGGTTCATGAAAACCATTTATGGTTGCCTTTATGTAGTGGAACAAACCTAAGTGTTTACATGATACTTACACAAATCAGATCTAACTTCAAATAAGGCTTTTCATTTATGTTATTTTTTTTCCCATACTGTGGGATTTAAATGCAAGTATGGCAACACTAACTTCATATTCTGTTTTCAAAATGGTGTTAGAGAGCCACATTAGTGAACTTCTTGAAAATTATACAGATTATTTCCGTCACCTCAAACAAATATATTAATATACACCATTAATACACATAGGATCCAATATTTGAACAGAAGAAATTATAGTTTTACACTAGACCTTGGATAAATAAATAAAATTGTATGCCATTACTGTTCTGACTATAGGCACTCTCCTAGACTATGTGAGCAAGTACATGAGGAGTGTTTCTCTAGTGTAGTGGTTATCACATTTGCCTCACATGCAAAAGGTCCCTGGTTTGTAACTGGGCAGACAACACTTAGTTATTTCTATAGAGTTGGACTCAATCATTTTAAGGGTGTCTTCCAACCTAAATGATTCTATGATTCTAAGTACAGAGAGCAGAGGTTCATCTGTTGTCACCACGTAAATGAAAATTTCTTTATTGGATTGGGGTTCTATCTTGGTATGGTTGAACTTTACATATATTCTTTTTAATTCATGTGTTATGTATCAGGCTGAAAACATACAATTATTGCTGCAGAAAAGCAAGCATTTTCCCAGAAATGAAATTTGAAGATTTTATTAGCTACCTTCAAGAATTTGAAGTAGCAGATTCTCAGAGCCTAGTGCATTCAGAGATTTTGGGTTATGTTTTTCAAAGCATCAAAATTTACTTGCAATGGAGGAAAAAACTATTTTTAAGATATTGGGAAACTGTGAAGTGAAAAAATAAGTCTTTTTATTATCTGCAATGATAATCTATTGTATTTATTTCTACTCAGCAGTCTGTTAATTTACATGATGTTGTCACTAAAAAAAAAGGAGTTTTAGCTAAGCAGTACCCTCAGAGCCATACTTTTAAACTGAGAGGTTCAAAATAGGAGATTACCAAAAATATTATTGAAATTTTGATTGTCTGTTGTTTTCTTTTCTGCATGTGGTTAGCTGCTGTTTAAGTAGCTATTTCATTGAAAGTGGTACTGTTTTGCATTCCTTTTCTGTACCAGGATTCTGAATTCAAAAGCATATTTGAAATCTATGGATGATGCATTGTGGGAAAGATAAATTATTTGCAGCAATGTTGAGCACGTATGCATATATAATATAATAAAAAGCATTTGTATACAGTCATATATAAAAAATAATGTTATATACATATATAACCACACACACACATATATATGTGTATATATATAAAATCTTGGGTTCCTGTGACAAAACAAAATTCTAGTGAACACTTGGACCTTATAGATGGCAATTTCTGTTACATTACAAGCATAACACCAGCTATTAAATGAAGACGGTATGATAGCTTTTACTTTCAACAGCACGTGTAAATGTGTGGTAAAGCACATCTGATTGATTATGTCAATGATTGTGTGCTATTTATGGCCTAATTTCTCCAAGGGATGTAACTGGGTTGGTTGCATATACTAGAAATAGTTTCTTTCTTACACAAGCCTTCCGTGCTTATATTGACTTGACTGTTCTATGCAATAGAAACTGGTTTAAAATCTCAAACAGAAAAATAACAAATCAAGTATATTAAAAGATTCTCAGCTTCCAACAATCAATACATGTATTTTAGTATGTTATATGGGAATACTGAACTTGAACAAAACTGAACATGCGTTTTTGCATTAGACTTCAGAGACGAAATACCAAATCAACAGGAAGTCTTACCGACTTCTTTTTTACCCCAGATCTCGCATTAAAAATAGTTTTTGTACAACATTATGTAAATGTTGCTGTAAAACTCTTTCTTGAGTAAGCTGTAGCTCTGTTGCGCTACAACAGAACCTCATCTTTGGCTAATCCAAATCTTTGGGACTGTATCATCATTTAGAGTAGAGAAAGTTTATTGCATTGCACACTGCATAGTCTTTAAAAGTGTTGCTTTGATTTTTAAGTGGAAGTGAGTGCTTTTAGTCTGAAAATTTAAACATTTTTCTTAGAGTTGAAAGACCTGAAGCATTGTTAACAGAGGGGATGCTGAACTGTTCAGATAGGGTCTTCAGATTGTTATATCACTGCCTGCCTCTTACAGGAGATAAATGAAATTTTATGTTGATGTCCTTGCTTGTCATCTGTGCTAAGTTTGACTGTATTTTGAAGTGGTAGGAAGAAATCACTTTCTGGCATCTGTTACCAGCCTCTATGCACTGTTTTGAGCTGTAGTAAACTGGCAGAAAGGCTTTATCCTGTTGGAAGAGTGATCTGAACTGCTCAGTGGTCTTTCATAAAGTCAATAGCAGAGACATGATGAGAAGATAAGGAAGGGAACATGCTTGTGGGGAGCATCCCGTGGGAATGGGACTGTTGCAAGGTAGAAGTGTCCCTGAATGGTGTTGCTTCTGAACCAAGTACAATACTTCCCCTGGGCATTAGGATTTCTGTGTACTGGAAAGTTACAGAACAAAATCTTATTTAAAAATTTTTTAAAAAGCATTGCCGTTAGGCTGCTGTAGTGTTTTTTTAAACAGAGTGTATGTCAGTTAATAAGACTGAAGATGTTGTTATAGCTGTTCTTTTTATCAGTTTGTGAAAATCTCAGGTTTACCAAGAAGCACACAAGGCAACATATTTCATCCTGAGATTTCAGAGCATAAGACTAACTAATTCTGAGTTCTGGGGGAAGAGTTACATTTGGAGCAGTTTAAAGGTGTCAGCTGGTACTGGCAAGTGGGGAACCATGATTCAAAACATCTAAGGCCTTTTTTAAGCTCTGTCAGTCAGCCAGTTTGAGCCTCAGTTTACCAATGTATACAAGAAACTTAAGTATCTCAACATTTACTGAATTAATACTTGCAAGAAACTGAGACTTTTCTTAGATAAATAGTGTTACAAGCGACTAAAGAGTAATTTTACAGAACTTTATTTAAGATATTTTTGTTTGCCCTTTTATTGCCAGTAAGATAAACAATACTGGATTTTCCTATTACATTACCTTAAATATCACAAGCATGGCCACACTATTACTTTTCTAAAAAGGGTCGTTGCAATGTAAAGGTAATTTTTGTACATAGAAAACTCTGTACACCTCCAAAAGCCAATACTGTAATATACCTTATTTCAGTTTAATTTGTTTTGATTACACGATCTTACAACACTGCTTGTGTCTGCTGCACATGTTTTGCTGTGCCTGGAATGTTAAGTAGGTGTCTGCTGGCCACAGCAGGTATTTTTTGCACCATCCATGTCCCTGATCACTATTGTAAAGTGAAAAAATATTCTTTTCAAAGGTAAACATAGAATGTATTTTAACACTTACACAGCAGAAAACTCACAAATTCCAATACTGAATGACTGTCTTTTTTGCCCATGTCCTCAAATCATAGATAGTTCCATTTTCATACTTAATTTTTCATCATTTTTTTCACTTGCAGATTTATTTTAAAACCTGTCATGCTATGTCCCCAAAACCACACCAAAAAGAAATGGAGAGTCAGCAATTTTTAAATTGTCCTGTTTCTCTCTGATATCACATCATTATCACATATCATAGCAGGATTACCACCAGTGCTCATCCCCAGAACTGGGCCCCAAATACTTTTGTTATAAAATGATAAGGGATGGTTAAAAACACTGCCTGTCTTGAAATGCAGGATGGATGTCTTTGAAGAACCTGACAATTCAAAAACCATTGTTGCATCATCTCTTTCATATTAATTTGCTTATTCCTTTCTCCTTCCTCATCCTGTTTATTATTTTCTCCTCACTATCTTTGTATTTTTTCCTCACTTGCTTCCTTTCTTTTTTTACTTTTGTTCTCCAGCCTCCTGTCTCCACTCCCCAGAATCTTTTACTTTCAAGTCTGGGGCCAGCCTATCACCCCTTTATTTCACCTTTTCCTTCTGAAGGCCAAAGCACAAATAAGAAGAGTCATCCCGATTTCAGTTATCCCCTTCATTCCCTTTTTCTCTTCCCTGCAATTACAGTTTGAATGCAAACAACGCTCCACTTATCACTAAAAAACAGCGTATGCATGAGGCACTTGGGGAATGCAGCAGCATCACTCCGTGTTCCTCTCCCTTCGAAGTTAAAGAATGATGAAACCACTTGTAACCCGTAGTCACAACACTTCTCTCCTTAACATCTCTTTTTCTGACAGCAAGATCTCACCCTGGAATCCTGACAGCGTGACATTGTAGACACAATTTGGACTGTGAGTGCAAATTTTGTGTCCTGATGCAATGATATTCCTGCGTATCAGCTGGATCAGTCAAGTTATATATTTTCACATCTAGTTGTTTTCAGGTCAGATAATTTGGCTGGCAAAGTAGTAAACAGAAGTGGAAAATATTGGATGGGTATATCTGTAGATAACACTTTCTGTGCTCTTTATATACATGCATATTTTATGCTTATATAACTCTTTTTCTCAGTACACAATGTTCAATACCTCTCCTCTTCTGGACCTATGCTCTTCCTTTTGAAGCTTTACTACTACCCAGTGTCACTTATGTATGTTCATAACCTCTTGTGGGTGTACTCAAAGGCCTTGAGATGCTGATACAGTCAAAGACAATCATCACCACCGTGATTTCTGCTGTCTAGGATCCAGAAGTTCCACACAATAATTTGAAAGTCTTCCATACTCGAAGAGAAACCAGATCAAAGACAATATCATACAATTAATTTATCTTAGGGAGTCAGGGAGTGAGACTGGCTATTTCTTATTTTAAAGTGTTACTTGTGTGGAGAAATAATCACGCTTACATAGAAATTATGTGGACCATATATGGGCATCATAGTATTGTAAAACATGTAGAGTGTTTTGAAATTAGGCCTTATTGGCTGAATTGAAGAGCATTAGTGATACAGCCAAGTGTAGACATAATAAGTCTCATTTTTTGTCCTGTAGTCCTCAGAATTTTTAAGAGCATTCAGGTTGCATTAACAAGACAGACATTTTTATCATCTCGCAGTATTCAAGATAAGTAGCTCTCTCCTGCACTTAGAACAGGAATTACTTCTTGATTGCTGCAATTAATTGTTGAGAATCATGACTTCCCCTGACTTGTTCATAGAAAGGCTTTGCAGCTTTCGCTGCAAAGTGCTTCTGGCCAGCAATCTGGGTACACTGCCTAGCATGTCCCTGAGTATGCAACATGGGGTGACTTCCACCTCAGTGTCACCTATTGCAGTCTAAAAGTTAAGATACCTAATCTAAATCATGGCTAGTCAGTAGTGATGCACAAACACTGGCCTTGAGAGGCCAGTTCACCCCATCCCGAGACAGGTGTCTTACCACACGTAAGCTTAATTGCCCTTTGCAATGATGACTAGCTTAACTTGATGCTTAACTTTTAGGAACGACTACGTTTTAGTATAAAGTTTGATCCTCTACAGGTTTGTAATTTCTAATAGAGACACTTGAATTGTATTTCAGATTGGTTCTGAGCATATCCACTGAATAATGTTTCAAACTTGGACTGATTAAGGAGATAAGTTTAGGATGGTGGCAATAAAAATATACGGTTTTTCTCCATTTGTTATCAGTGAGAATAATGTTCCAGATAACCCGTGTGGATTTTTAGACTGAGAAGATGGTAACTGGCTTCTAAAGCAAATAATTCTGGCTCTGGCCCTGATTTGTTTCTCTTGCACATCTCTAAACTAATTATTATCCTCACAGTAAGACAGCATTATAGGCTTCAGACTACTTTGAAGAGTTTTGTTTGAAGAGGTACTCCTCCAAAAAACAAAAAAAAAAAAGAGTAAAAAGAAGGAAGTTCATATCAAAGGCAATCCAGTTAATTGGTAGAACATCTTCTCTTTGCATCATTCATTGCTAAAGTTGTTAATTTTCTATATGGTATGTGTATTTCTGTGACAAGTGTACTACATAGGAAGATAAATTCAAATGAGCATTTAGGGCTATGTTCTTGTAACGCAGTTCCTTATTCTTCCACAACTTCCCTTGAAGAAAATGAGACAATTCACAGATGAATGGGGTTCCCAGCACAAAAGAGGACGAAAAATATATTTTCTTACTATTTCACACTTATGCACATACATTACAGATGAAAAAATGATTAAAAGAAACAGAGAGGAAGTTCTTCAAGTTGTAAGAGATGTCAAAAAGGAGTAACGCACAATTGTTATAATTTCATTCAATATGTTAACTGGGAATCTGATAATGAATACATCTTTCTGACACCAAAACTGGAGGAACAGTTATGTGCAACTAAATCACAAACTTACTGCTTTGGAGAAACTGTAGTGTTTTAAAATATTAGTAAGTCTTAAGGCACATACATTGGGAAGGAAGAAACAGGTACACGCTCTCATGAAGGATAAAGAAGTTAACCATATTTAAGCAACAAGCATACTACTGACACTGGTGATATTCAGTTGGCTAGATCAGCTCCTTGTACAGACAATTACCATTTCATTCTGGCTTGCCTTAAAAAAACTGGCTGTAATCAGGATACTTAGTTTGAATCAGGTCGAAAATTTGCTCTTTTTTTTTTTTCATTTTTTTGCCATCTTAGTGCTATTTCTTAATGTTTTGTAATCTTTTAGGCTTGAGATCAGAGCAAAACTGCCATTGGTTCTAAGAGGGTTAGGTACCGGGCTTAGGAATGTATGTGACAAAAAAATTCATGTTGTCGCTTTTTTTTCCCCCTCCTTTCCCCCTACCCCCCAATTTCTCTTTTTTGGTGAATCAAAGATATGACGCAAAGGTAATACTAACTGCCGTTCTGTACTTGAACGAGTGTCGTGGACCCCCACGCCTGCCGCGACAGCAGGTGTCTCCGCTTTCCAGCGCATCCCACCCAGCCCACGCCCACGCCCACTCGGCCCTGGCTACCCTCTGGCCCGGACCACGCAAATTGAGCGCTGCTTTCGCACCCCAGCCTGAGCTACCTGCACCAATAAAACCTACTCCCTCCTCTGCAAAGGAAATGATGCTTCAGCGGTACGAGCGTGACGGTATGTCAAGTGCCAAGAGCAAGATGACGCCATCTATAGGCGAAATAATCCTTACCAGCTACGCAAAGCAGATTTTTTCCGCCTTGCGAAAGCTAATTTGGTAGATTAGCTACTCTTCCTCACTATCTATGATTGCTTTTCATGTTTGAAACATATGAACACTTGTTTAACGTGCAGAGGTTGTGATAAAAGTAGTAGGGAGACCACGACGACGACATTTGGCCGTCTCTTCTGGGCTCTCTTTTGTATAAAGACACAAGTAGTGGTTGCTTAGTTTTACAGAGCGTTTTCCTTCCCGCGCTCCGCGCTGCAACTTCAGTTACGAACCAAGGCTCACAGGCCTGGTTTACCTGAAATATTTGGGGAATAACAACCATCTCCCCTCAAACTTGCAAAAATATACAGAAGTGTAAAAGTAATGATGTCCTTCCTCTCCCAAACAGTACCGTCTCCCAAGCAGTACCGCGGGGGAGCACAGGACTTTTGTTTTTCTGCGGATTTGGGTCTCTCGACGGAGCTGAGGACCCGCTCCTGCTCGTGGGACCTACGGAGCTTTGCCGATTTTGTTCCCCGGTCACCGGCTGGGCGGGTACGCATCCCACGCCGGCATAAGCGAAGTGACTCCTCGGCGGGGACAAGGGCCGGTCCGGGCGGAGGAGGAGGCGGAGGATGCGGAGGAGGAGGATGCGGAGGAGGGGCT
>NW_010553618.1:0-3906 GCF_000687285.1 Phaethon lepturus | reverse complement strand
AGTTACTCTTCACTTCCAAACAAGCCCGGCCACAGCTGTACATCAGCTTCCGAGCAACTGCTCCACAAACACACAACAGGGCTTCTGTCTTCCCACAGGGTTTGCTCGGGTCACTCGCATGTGGCACGGATTAAAGCAGCACTAAAGCTCCATTACAGAGCAGGCGGAGCCGCGAGTTAAACGCACAAGCCGGCAGTGCCGCTGGTGAACGGCCCCGTCCGGTGCTCTGCCCCGAGGGGTCTCCCCCGTCGCCCGGAAGAGCCCATGCACAGCTCTTGCGCGGAAAGAAGGACCCCAGTGATTTTTCTGCTTTTACGTTTTCACTGTCTGAGCAGAATGAAGTTGGAGGGAAGGAGACGAGTGCATTAAGAAGGGGTTTGGTAGGCAAAAAGAGGATAGTGAAGAGGCTGCCTATGATTTCGGTGGTGACGGAGCAACGGAGTCAGGCAGCCTGTGCAAACTATGAAATTTCCTTCAGAAATACCCCTGTCAAAACCGAAAACCAGAGGAAGGCGCAGTCCCTGTGTCAAAACACCCGAGTACATGGTGCAGAGGGTCCCTGTACGGGGTTGCCGCCTCAAGCCGCTGGAAAGGCAGAGCTCGCCCCTCAGCACCCAGCCAGGCTACAGCTGGAGCGAAGCCTGCACAAAGCCCATGTCCTGGACAAGGTTTAGGACCTCAGTCCTCTGCACAGGAAGGGGACATTTTTACCAGGGCTGTTACACCTGGTAGACCACCAGCCGTCCTGCACCTCAGCTGGCAAGCGGAACAGCCTGCAGGGCCCGGGAGGTGGGTTTTTCGCTCCTGGACTTACAGTTCCTCTCTTCCTAAACATGACATTGAGAAGCTGCGGAGTGTTAATGTATTTTTTCTTCTTGTGGGTCATGGCAGGAAGACAACACCAGTGCAAAGCAGCAGCAGCAGCTGTCCAGCCATAGGTGTCCAGATCTTCATCATGGCAGGAAAAAATCAATCAAAATCCACTAAAATAAAATAAAATCATCAATAATCAATAATAAAAATAATAGTGCACTGCAGCCAGTGAAGCACTCCTCAGCTGCAGTACACCAGAAACTTCCAAAGGGCAAAGCAACACCACCCTAAAGGAACAATGGCACCAGGCATTTTATTCTGGCTCTCTTCCAAGCTCTCCAACCAACATAATGCCAATGTGGACAGGTATTAATTACTTTTTAACCGCTTCACCTTTGCTGCTTTGAGGAACATGGCCTTTGTCCAGGAGAAGGTACGGTGAAGTAGCATCTGGGGATGTGCAGGCTCTGATGGAAGAACTGCCATGGGTTTGTGGCTATGCCCAGAGAAGGGCAACAAAGCTGGTGAGGGGGCTGGAGCACAATTGGATGAGGAGCGGCTGAGGGAACTGGGGTTGTTCAGTCTGGAGAAGAGGGGGCTGAGGAGAGACCTCATCGCTCTCTACAACTACCTGAAAGGGGGTTGTGGCGAGGTGGGTGTTGGTCTCTTCTCCCAAGTAACTAACAATACGACGAGAGGAAATGGCTTCAAGTTGTGCCAGGGGGCTTTAGACTGTGCATTAAGAAAAATTTCTTTACTGAGTGGTCAAGTATTGAAACAGGCTGCCCAGGGAGGTGGTGGAGTCACCACCACTGTAAGTGTTCACAAGACATGTGGACGTGGCAGTTTGGGACATGGTTTGGTGGGCATGGTGGTGTTGCGTTGATGGTTGAACTTTATGATCTTAAAGGTCTTTTCCAACCTTAATGATTCTGTGATTCTGTGATATTCACCAGCTCACTCAGAAAGCACATGAGGTCTCACAAAGCACAGGAGTAATGGCTCTGGAAGTAGCATCACAAAATTAGGGGCAAACAGGACAATGGTACAAATGGGACTTCCATTTAGGAGTTCACAAAAACTATGTTTACACTTAAGTGTCGGTTTATTCCTATTACAATTATCTAGATTTTCTATGAAAGCAAATACCACCCTAGAGAGGATATAACTAAGACTTGTTGAACATGATAATTCTTTACAAAAAATCTTCTTAAGGTGTTTAGATTCCTGAAAGTCTCCTAGCTGCATTATAAAAAACAAAATTTTGCAAGTTTCAGACTTCCCATATTGTGACGCCACTGCATACAGTAATTCGGATACTTCCAATACATCAGAAAATACCAGAAGGATGGGAGGCCCTGACAACATCAAACAGGACCATGAGAGCTTGCATCATATGAGACAGTGACACCTATACCAAACTCTATATAGCAGGCAAGAATCATGCAGCACCACCTCTGCATCAAGCCCTACCCATAATTTTCAAAATACATACTCAAATGTCCTTGTCTTTTGTGGTCCCAAAACCAAACACGGTACAGGCAGAGGCAGATGCAATTTGAACAGTAAATCACACCGGGGACATGAGTTCATTTGTACAAATCCAAACATTAGTATTTGGAAGTAATAATTTCCTCTTGCTGAGTAAAGGGGCCATGTGAGAGACGGGATTTCAGATTTGGAAGAGGCTGTTTGCTTTGCTGTCCTCAAGATGGACAACGTGCTGTTTCACACAACACGCACTTCTAGGACATTCATAGTGACATTATAATTGAAGAGACTCTTATGCACAAAAAAGTAATTATATGGATAATTAAAAGCCACTGCTGCCATAAGGCTGCACAGCGGCCTAGGAACATTGTTTAATGGCAGCACATAGAGAGATCACAAACATCATCTCCATCGTGCTTGCAAGGGAAAAGGAAATCCTCACTTCTGTGCAGTCTGTCACCCTTCTAACACAGTTTAAAAAAATTAAGTACCGATCCTTTTCTTGAGGACTGTTTGAAAAAAAACAGCCTCTCTAGCCCAGCTTTACCCTCAGCAAGCATTTATTCACCTGACTTACTCGGGTCACGGAATTTCTTAGACCGACAGCTCAGTCTCTTGACGCCAGCTGGGCTGCATCCTCAGCATTTCTTTCTATTACAAAGATTTACTAAAACATGTAAGGTAAACACTGGAGGAAGAAGCTGGTCAGGAGTCTGACTATGCCAATGTTGCTCCCCAAACCAAACACCCCTGTTTTTTCCCCCCAGGAGCAATGAGGGTCTTCAAGCACACAAAGTTTTAAGAAAGAAGCAGTAACTACCACAAAACCATCCGGGTGTCAGGCCAGAATTGGCTGGGATTTTTACTGACACGTAAAACTCAGGTGAAATCACTAAGCTCTCTATAGTTTTGATCCGCAACCACAAACAACTTGGCATAAAAAGGAATTGGCGAGCAGAAGTGCCAAGTCCATACAGAGCCTGCCACAGCTCCAGAGAGTCAGGTTTTTGGAGTGCCGGGGGTGAGCCCTCAGCTTGGACCTTCCTGGGTGCGGGTGGGAGGAACAAAACCACCTGGGCTTCAGGCACTTGTGTTGTGTGTTTAGAAAGAGCTACCGACAGACAGTGCTTCTTGATTGATCATTTGTACCCCAAACACCAAATACAGCCTCGCCCTCTTTGAATTAATTCTTGATGACACAGAACTCTTAATATAGGCATAAGTACTTTTGGTGATTGTCTCTCCCAAAAGTACAGACAAAAAAACCCTCCAAAGAAAAGCCTAATGCCGGAGAACGGAATAAATAAAAAGATGAATTATTTAATTCTACTCTGTCACCAGTTGCAAAAAATGCTTTCTGTTCCTCTTTGCACTTCAAAAGCTTCTCTAAAGTAAAATATGCACTAGGAAGTGTAACCGAACTAGGAAAAATGTGTCAGTACAAAAAAAAACACAGCTGCACAATATGAAATAATTTTGTATTTTGAATTTCTGCATTCAGAGTGTAACAGTCAGAGCAAAATTAAAAAAAAACATTTGAGCCTTACGTGAAATTAAAGAAATTGAACTCATGGTGCTTTGTTTTTATACCAGTACCAATAT
>NW_010553617.1:0-11938 GCF_000687285.1 Phaethon lepturus | reverse complement strand
TGACCGGCCGCCAGCCGGATTTAACGCCGATATCTATATCTATAACAGCTGATATCTTCAACCAACTTTGGACTGTCTCCCTTTCCACTGCCTAAATCAGTGGATAATCTCACCCGCAGTGACTGAACGGTGGTTTCAGATAACTCTACCCTTCATTCATTTAATGGTTTAATCATTTCTAGTTTCTTTCTAAATAATGTTATTGCTGGCCCTATGGGGTAAACTTTTTGTTGTAACTCTGCTGTTCTACTATATAATACTGCACATCATATATTTGGAATTACTGTCGCAATTTCAGGTCAGTTAGGACTTGTAGTTAACCATATTGACAGTGTGGATATAATTCCTAAAATATACAGAGGTAAACACAGATTTAGATACTAATGAACTATACCCTCCACCATAAGACAGAGAGTCTGAGCTGCTAGGTGTAAAGCATGGGTGGTTGTTAAATCAGTGGCCCTATGCTTAATGCAACCTTGTTAGCAAATTGTAGTATGTGTCTGAAACCAATGTAAATTCCTTCTTTAACCACCTGTAAAATGGCCATAATAAAGCTGACCTCTCTGGGCATGTAGGAGATTTCACTCAGCAGCAGAAATTCCAGAACATGCTGCATAATGAACAATGCAAAAAGCACTACTCCCTGACTGAAAAGGACTTTGTCCCATATTGCCTTGTCTGTGCCTTGCTGGCTGAGCCTGGGTAGGAGGAAATTGCTGCCACCATGACAGACAAGCACATTCTCCTCCTTTCCCGACTTCAGACTTAGTTGTAAAGTGAACAGGTACATATAAAACAGCTGATATCTTCAACCAACTTTGGACTGTCTCCCTTTCCACTGCCTAAATCAGTGGATAATCTCACCAGCAGTGACTGAACGGTGGTTTCAGATAACTCTACCCTTCATTCAAAATTTGGAAAAGTCACAACTCTGCAGTAGTTTGAGGCAGGCTTTTCATTTAGTATCTCTTATTTTGCCTAGAAGCATCCACTCCCTCTTCTATCCTACCAGGTTACGAGGTCAAAGATAATTATCCAGAGAAGAATTTCCTTTTGCTTAAAGTCATTTAAATTTGCTGCAATGACTATTTAAATGCTGGAATGAGCCACAGCATTTTAATGACTTTTAGAAATCTCCCTTTCCCCCTGCCCCAAGCGATCTGTCACTGGCTCCTCTTTCACAGCAGGGCTAAAAAGCACATGGAACTGCAAGAAAGAAAAAGCCCTTATTGACCAGTTTCAAAATTCTCATTTTAAAAAAGGGTCTATTTCCTACAAATGTCAGGCATCCTGCTCATCTTCTATCAACAGATTTGCATCCTGGGATACAGGATGAATTCTCGTGTAGTCTAGACAAGGCTGGATTAAGGAGGTTTGTTTCTCTTTGCACATTAATGAAATATCTCACTACACCTCAACTGGCCATTCTACTTCCTTTACATTTGCCTTCATGCTTCCTCCAGTTCCCATGAAATAACTCACGATCCCCACTTCTGGTCTATTGAGTTTTTAACTGATTTGGCAGAAGTAATTGAGCAAATTACTTCTGAAAAGCAACTGCCTCACGTGATAGATTTCTCCCTCTGTCTTAACATGTCAAGGACGCTAATTGCAGAGAAAGACATAGCAGACAAACTCTGGAGAGATAAATGCTTATGAGCTTGTACATTTCCTTATAAGATACAGGACACAGAAAGGAAAGAAGGGTGGAGGAATACAAAAATCTTTGGGACTGTCAGTGGTGTAAGTAGGTCAGATTTCAATGCACATGTGTACCCTCTAGTTTAGCTCTTTGCTTTCTTCTTTCCCAAGAAATTACTTGAGGTACTCTGTATCTTCACAAATGTATAGGATGCTGTTCTGATTAAGCTCTCTGTCTCTGCAATCACATTATAAATCAGGGAAGGAAAAAAAATCTTTTCTAACTTGGCATGGTGATAATTAATCCTTTTCAAGCCCTCTGCCAGCAATTTAACCTTCTAGAATCCTGTACTGGTATCCCAAATTCTGGGGAGAATGCATACAGAAGTGACATGAGAGTGGAATTACGAAGGCCAGAAATGCATGATACTTGTGGGTTCATTTTTTTCTTTTAAACTGTGAATATGTCATCAGAATAATTTCAGTCAGTTACCTTAAACAGTCTCATAGAGGTAAAGCAATGTCATTATTTTACATTGTTTAACTTCTGGCACCAGCCTATTTCTGTTTGATTTCGTACAATAGAGACAGTAAATTTTTCTCTCATTAAACCACTGTCACTATCTTTAAAATTATCTGAACTCATATTAGTTACCCCTTTTATTTTGTGTTAGAGCTCCAAACACCTGGTGTACTCTACTCCATTTGAAGTAACAAATCAGACCAGTCAAAGCAGAAATATTTAATTTCCAACATCAAGAAGTTGTGTCAGAATGACAAATCCCGAACTTTAGGGTTGCTTGGTAGCTGCTGTTGGAAACAGCACTCTTTACATTACTTTCCACATTATACTTGTGAAACAGTATTGCATACATCCCCCAAAGGAAAGTAGCAACAAACATATGAAATAGTTCAATAGAAGATTAAGAACCAGAGCAAGAGGAAAGATACTGCAGGTACGTCTGAGTTTTCTGAGAGGGTGGGAAGAAAGAAAAGTCCTTAAATTGGAAACAAATTTCTATTGTTTTCTATATTACTCTTAGATTTAAAACACCAATTCAGAAGAGAATCTATACTTAGTGTAAAACAGTCTAAGTAGTTCCTGGCGTGTGGGTACAATAGAGGCTTTAATTATCTTACTAAAAAAGAAATGACAAATCACAGACACACAGCCTCTTAAAGTGCCTTCCAAAACTATTCACATCATTCTAGATTTGTAACAATCGTCTTCAAAACTCAAGAAGAGTTCTTCTAAAATTCCAAGTATTCCATTCACTTATAGACAAACATTTTTTGTAATATGTTCTTATTTCTTCTTTGAATTTGAGACTGAAAAAAAGTGTAAGTTAATTTATGCTTTTTTTTTTAAAGGTTTCTCTTCTGTTTTGGGTCAGGGTGTTTAATAATTCACTCTCATCTATACAAGAGAAATACAGCCAAATAGGTTATTTTCTGCATACCTACTCTGCATTCCAAAAGTATTTATTCCACTCCTATAATCTCTACAAACACCTTAGCTGTACTGAGATTTTACAATACATACAGAAGGTGCAAGAGGTTCAAGTTCCAGGGCTTTTGTTCTTGGCTGCTAGAGCCAGTTGTTGCTTTGTAAGAAACCAGCACCATGCAGAAGGGTAGGATTCCTTTTGTGTGAGAGAAGAGGGACAGCATTTATTACTATTCAGATAGACTTAATTCAGTACTTTTCCTCATTAGAGTGAAAGTAAAAATACATGTTATTTCATTTGCTCTGACAGTCAATATTAGAAGTTAGTCAAAGATGAAAATGTCTCAGTCTCAACCAATTCTAAACATGACCATATGCTATTTTCATAATGAAGCTATTTGTATGGCCCATGGAATTGTGAAGGAATTAATCACAGCTAGCACAAGGTGCCACTGACTTCTGAATAAAAACTTGATTAAGTGAGGATCAGTCTCTGTCGTGAACTACTGAAAGATCTGGTAGAGAGTGAGGATGAATAGATTGCACATAATGAATTCTAAGGCTGTGAACTGATCTATGTTGATTAAGAAAGTGAAATCAAAGCGAATAAAAGCATGGACAGAAATAGCACGACAGCTTGGTGAATCATTGCTTTCATCTCTGACCAGCACGTCTCATTTAGGATATGATGAATAAATTGTACAGTCTCAGCCTCGTCATCATTGCACTACAGTCCATATCACAGCGTTTGTACAAAGGACGGTTCAGCATAGCATTAACAGAGGTCAGCTCTGCAGAATACCAGGAGGCGCCTGGCAGAGCTGTGTGGGAATCTGGGACTGGAGTAACATGGCTCAGGAGGTCAGGGTAGACATTTACCAGCACAGATGACCTGGCAGAATGAAGCAGAAATGTGATGAGTCAGGACTGGAAATCACCAGAGATGTACACAGGAAATTTCCACAACCTGTGACCAACTCTAAGCAAGATGTTATGCTCTCATATTCAGACTAAGTGCAAATAATTAAATAGTTCAACAACAGCAGCTGAATGGAAATATATACAAATACATTGACAGCTGCGCTGCAGCTTCATACCAGCAATCTGTCCTAAAAATCACATCATTAAAGGCAATGATTAAGACAGAAATGTCACCTTACATTTAAACGGCAGTTTTCATCCTGAAGCACTTCATTAACTATCTTTCCAAAGATCACTTTGCAATACTGATTTTGCTGTTTTTATCCTCTGTCTACCCAAACCAGAAAAGAGAGGCAGATTGTATTCTTTTTAGAATCTCATCAGATAAAACCTTAAACTGCAGTTTCCATAGAAACACATCATGGGTGCTTCTATCGGTCTCTCTATCAAACCTGTTCATAAACTTTCAGCTTTACTTAATGCTAGATTTTCAAAAGCACCAATTAGCTCTTTCAGCATTTAGTGCTCTTCCAGTCTTTTGTGCTTACATTAAATAAAGGAAGTGCAGCTAGACACAGTGGAACCATGTCACTGTTACATGGAGTGTCTCACCTCCAACTTTATCATTGCAGTGCACCTCCGAGGTGGAAAAGTAGTAAAGAAAGAGAATAAGGGGCAGTGACTTCATCCACCCACATACAGCCTGTCACACCAGAATTAGTGCTCCCCAAAGTCTAAGGACAGTATCTGAACTATGTCATCATTGTTCTAGTGAGATACAATTTTATTTGTAGAAGCCTGTATGACTGTTTCTAATTGCAATATGAATCTGAGGCACAGATCTGCCTCACTGACAGAAACAGTCTGATGAAGGAAAAGGCAAGAGAAGAACAGCAGCTGCCAGGGACATGGAACAACAGGGAAAAAAGTATTTTTTGGTAATCTAGCAAAATCTCTGAGTGCCAGTCATGTCCCATTTGCACTTACAATCTCATGTCAAAGGTTGTTACAGATATTTAAGCCTCATACTAACCCTGACTGTGGAAAAAATAATGCCATGCAAATGATGAACACAGGTTTGGGACATTTTATGAACATTCTAACACAAGCATATTCTGTATAAAAATATACTTATAGTATTTTTGAACAAAGAATCATGCTGTGTTTACAAAAGCTGTAAAACCAATCTGTGCTTTAAACCCAAGGATTACCTAACCTTTCATAAACTCCCATATTACATACTGTTGCCACGGGTGTTTCCTTCTACAAAAGCACACAAATATTATGGAATCCTTGTTTTGGCTCATAATATTCCTCCTGTTCTGCATACCCATGGGTATCAGGATGATCCATGGATAATTTACGATCATTTCACAGACCACCTTCTGATAGCTGACAGGCTTGGAAACAGTTGTGTCCATGATAAAGTTTATGTTCTCTATAATTGACCTGGCACCTTCTCTTTTGTAAGTGGTAAGGCTTGTGAGAGTATAAACAATAAATACCATCTGCACTGTTTCACAGTCTATTAATGTGACAAACACCACTCGCCACACTCTACTGCCACTGACCCCCGGCTCAGAGTCAATTTTGTTGTGAATAACAAGTGAAGTAATACAAATGTTTGTCTTTATTTCCTTAGAGTTCCCTTTAGTTCTTTTATGAATCCAATATAGTTGAATCACTGCTGCCAGAAATGTATTTGCAACAGAAAATGCCCTCAGAGGCTTTGTTACTTTTGTCATCAGATTTAGATTATACTGTTTGTCCTGAAATGCTTTCAGTGTCTTACACAGTTACTCTATTTTAAAATATAGAACTATTAAATACACTAATAGAGTGTAAAGTGCAGCACTTTAATACCTTTTTCTTTTCAGTAATACAATCTCTTACACTGCAACTAACTCTTTCAAGCATGCCAGTGTCTTGGAATGCAGTTCTGCTCCTAAATTCTAAGGATGCAGTAGTTACAAGTGCTAAAACCTCCAGGTTGCCTAAGTGTGAGGCAAACTTGTCATTTCAGTGACATTACTACAGGAGGATTTCTTCAGACTGAGTTTCAGTAAAGTGACGTTCCATTGCTACTTTAAGGCACCTTGATGACTTTGACTTGTTTTAGTATGTCTACTTTATTTTTTTGTAATTACCTAAGGCTTTTTCTGCCTTTTTAAACACAAATTTTCTCTTTTGCCAAACCTGCAGAAGCAAAGAAATCATTATATTGAAAAATCAAAAAGAGCATTGGCTGGCCAGATGAATTCTGGGTAAGACCAGAAATGACAAGTACAATCTTTGCACACATGACTAGCATATGAAATGGCAGAGGGAATAGGAAAAAGGTTTCGCGAGAAACTTCTCTGTCAGCACTGGGAAAACTGCAACTGTTACATCCCTTTTTCTTTTTCTTTTTTTTCTTTTGTTTTCGACACTTCCTTCTGAAGGAGAAGTTCAACACAGTGCCAACAAAGCTGGTTCCTATATCCCTCTCCCCACAGCATCCAGACAAAAGATGAGAAGAATGTGGCATGAGGAGCAACAGATCGCCCAAACCTGGCTCCAGGGCCATGACAGGAGATCTCAAGACTGCTGACAAGTCATGAAAACTCAGTCCCTTACCTCTCTGAAACATAAGAAATACTTCAGAAAAAAAAGAATGATTACCAATATATTCTCTGTAGGCAAATATCATCAGCAAAGACAGTTTAATTTTACTTTCATTTGTATTTGTGGACCTAAGTATCCCTTAACAGGATGTATGGGAGAACTTAAAAGACTTAGTTTTGTAGAATTTGCTAATTTCCAAAATATATATAATGCTTGTAGACAGTTTGGCAGTAAAATAATTTGCTGAAAATTTTACCAGATTTTCTTTATAGTTCTAATACTGAAAGCATGCTATGTTGGGGGTGTGGGGGGGGGAGCATATTATCTTACACACTAATTTGATTCAAAGCTCAAATGACCCCAGCAGCAGCAACCGATTGGAGAGCCAGACTGCTGCAGACCCCTATCCTTTCCTCTTGCAAAACATGTACACCAGTCGCAAGGACTCAGTCTTCCCTCAGGACAAGCTTTGCTCTGACTGGTCTTTTATATGTATTTTGTAAGTGTAAACAACATAAAAATAATGAACCTCCCATACTCAAAGATATTTTAAACAATGTATCTTTTAAAGTGGGAGAAATTATTCTGTTTAAAGAAACCTGACTTTAAAACATTCCTATTTGGGGATTATTGATTCCAACAAATACATAGTCTATTTCCACTGAAAAAAATAATCCCATGATATAAAAATAGGCAACCAAATGAAATGCAGACTTTTATAACATGGGTAATGTTTGCTGAACTACCATTCTGGTTTTGATTACTTTTAGATGTTTTAGGAGAAACTGATTCAAAGCAGTGTTCTTCAAAATAAAACTAAAATGTATGTGGACAGATCTACTGCAAATGTATAACGTTAAGTAGAACAGTTCTCCAGAGACTTAGCTCCAATTCGAAATTCAACAAAATATTTCAACACATATATAGGAAGAATATAGTACATGTCCTAACATACTTAAAGTTAAGTTCACCCTTAAAAGCTCTGAATGGTAAACAGCAATGGAAAACAATGTTTGTAGGAGTCCCTTAAAATTTATTGTAAACTGGCAAAAGCACAATAAAATAAAGCACAATACCACACCTCATTACCAAATTGTCATGTATCATCCCTGTGAGAAGCTGACAACACATAACACTTTATGAGCTTAGAAGAGCGCATGTGTAACTGAAGTTTCACATGAAATTTAGTACAGTATGAGCAGCTCCAAATGGGATCCAGAAGCTAAATATTCCACATCCAGCAACTTTTTAAGGTAAGAATCAAAGACTGTTTCAGGAATAGCCTTTGCTATTATTCCATAATCATTATGGACTACAACTTACTCTATTATAAGAAATGTTTTAAAACAAAGACTGAGGTGACAAAAATCAGTATACTTAATACATGCTTCAAACAAGACCATCTACCACTGGTAGCAGCTGTGGCTAATAACACGCTGACATCTAATGGTAGTTTTGTATACTGCTCTCAGTTTTTTCTACTTAAGAAAAAAAAATCACATATTGATAAACAACATATGGTAAATAAATATACTGATTGTAGACTATTTTGCTTTTGAGAGATAACAGAAAGCTGCAGCTACTGCCCCCAGAAGAAACAGAACAGGTGTTTCCAAGGCTGATAGATCTCACACAACTACTCTTCTAATTAACTGCCTATCAGACAAATTAGAATTCAAGGAAAGATTAAATAAGTGCAGGCTTTGCTAGAGTAATGCTGAGGAGTTACTGTTGACAGGAACTTCCATATTTGAAATCAAACTGACTTATGTAAATGATAAAGGCAACATCCAATTAAATTTTTCTCTTCATAAATCCTAGAGATTAATAAATCAATTTTCAAGTCCCCTGTTGTCTTCTAGCCAGACAAAAATCAAATTATTTAATTCCTTTATTTATTGAACCAAAAATTAGAATAGGACATTCAGATATTACTATTTAGTAAAGGTTACATTTTTCATTTTTCTCTTTTCATACTTAGTACTGTATTTCAGGGAATTTTTTTTCAGTATTTAGTATTTTAGGAGCCTTCACAGTCTGCAGAATGCATCTGATTTAACTCTTTAACTCAGATCCCTTGAGGCAACTCACTGGTGTGTGGTAAAGGACTTCTGAGTTACTACGCTTACCTGTTACTAATCCTGGCGCTTTTCTTAACTTCAGTATTTAAGGAAAAACTAAAATTTTATTAAATAACCTGGTAGCATCACTCAGTTCCCACTGAAATGAAATGAAAGGCGAGGGGACTTACCACGCTGGTTAACTTTCTAGAAATTACCTGTGCGAAACACACAGCAGAAAGCAGTAGATGGCAGCAATGACCCACAGGAGAGAAGTGCTGCTGCCCACCACCGCCCTGGGCTTTTTCCAACTTTACTGGCTAACACCTAAAGGCAGTAGAATAAATGGAATGAGGGCCTGTCTAAAATTAGACAGAAAGCTTTCTCCTCTTTAAGCAAAATGCCGACATAAATTTGTACATAAGTACACAATGTATTGCTGAGATTTCACAGCTTTACATGAAGTAAGGTAGCCAGCTTCATGAAGCTTAACGGTCTTAATTGCCTATTTTCTACTTAAATTACAGGGCAAATGAATAGGTGCTTCCTCCTCTTTGCTGAAATAAGGTAAACCAATGCAGTACATTTTTAATGTTCAATTCATATTAAATTTAAAAGCACTTACTATTGGAACCAGCTTAGATTTTTCTAGTGCCAAATTTTCTATGGATGATTAGAGTTCATCATAGCTTATCTACTCTGTTTTCGCAGAACCTGTTCTTCCCATTTCAAGCACATCCTTCCTCCCTTCTTAGTCATGTTGAGACACTCTAAGCAGTCTATTTGTCAGAAGACCATAAGGTCAGCAAAAAACAAAGATAAAATGGCAGACACTCTCAACTTCCTTATAATATTGAGTGCTTCAGCACTATGTATTCTACTGTGTTATGTTCCATTCTACTATAAATGCACAATGTGTGCTCTGACCAGCCACCTGTCTACACCATGGCATCCCCTGCATGAAAAAGATTATGCATCTGATGGCTTCATATGCTGTTATCCCTACAAGGTGCTCTCATGGACAGTTAAATGTGATGCTGCCTATCTCTACCATTAAAGGATGGGAATACAATACATATCTTTGTTATATTTGTGGTAACTAGGTGATACAGTCTCTTTTTCTCCTACTTCTTAGACGCTTATCCTAAATGCATTGCCTTTGTTTTAAAAAGGAAGACAAGAACATGTGGCTTAGCTCTGCTGTTAACATACATGCCATCTTAAATACTATTTTATGAGATTTTTTTAATGACAAATTTTAACTACATTTTTATATGACACAGGGAGGACTTCTACAATATGAGGAGCAGGATCCAAAAAGTCCAGATTGATAGTCATCAGAATTTTTGAGCTGATGACTTTTCAATCGTTTATATACTAAAAAAAAAAAATTGTGAATGTTTCCTTAGATGCTAACAATGAAAAGACTATATCCCATAAGGCATTTAGTAATTCCTTTTCTAAGTAACAAGGCAAAGAACCGGGTGATATTGTTGTCCTTGGATCTGGTCTCTGGATGAGGACTGAACTGTTTTCACACAATGAAACACCAGCTCATGGAATCCCATTAATTCTAATTTAATTATAACATCATGATATTTACTACTTATGGTCAAATATCATATCATGTTGCAAGCTGCTTCATGGTATTTTAGAGCTGTATGGAGATGACAACTTGAGCCTACATAAGAATAAGAATGATTCTTTCTCAATTCTCACTTGGACAGCTCAAAGGTTCTCTCTTCCTTTTACATATTTCAAAGAACAGCCCTCCACGTTAAATATACATAGCAGTCTTGGAGACTTTAACATTTTCTTCCATCTTTCTTATAGATGGCTTGCATGGTAGGGAAATGGAAGGAAACATTATGAATTTCAGGGAAGCATCTCAGTAAAATCACCTTAAACATCAGCTTGCAATCACACTGCTCAGGGTTAGACATTTTAGCAGGTCAGTAAAATTGCTGCTGGTGGAACCACTTTCACTCATAGTGGTTTATCCTCTGTACCCACTCAGCAGATAGAGACAGACATTGCCTACAAAGTTGTTTAGATTACTTTTGCATGAGTATAGATAAACTCACATAAAATTGTAGACAATAGAACAGAAGAAAAATATTGAGGAATTACCGATATCAAAACAGCGGGTGTCAGCACTCATAAACGCATTAATGTCCACAAGCATGTAAGTAACGATGCCAGCAACAGAAGGGCTGTTTATTAGGTATCTTACTCTCACTGGGAAAAAGTGTTAGTCTTTCACTGATGCTGTTCATATCACTTGGAGACTTCAAGAAACAGGACTGCATTTCAGCATTCAGCACTCCACTCACGCGTACATTCTTCTCCATCAATCCTGCTGCCTAACCAAAACCTTTGCTCCTCTGGTACATCATGGAAAGCAAAATCCAGGCTACCTCCAAGGAGTCTAACCAGAGAACAGTACCAGCCAATTAAAACAAATCTCTGTGTATTCTAGTAGTCTAATATGTTTTTTGTTCATAGGCTGCAATGCATTTTACAAAGAAGCTAGCAATTGCACACAATCAGTATAGCAATGCAATATGATAAATACAAGTTTGCACTGCCCCTCCCTGCCCATTAATTACCACCATCCCATACATGAATAAAGGCTAAAGAACAGCCATGAATATATCATCAACCATCCTAATATAGAACTCAACCTTGGAACTTTTTTCAAATGTTGTTATCTTTATGACACCTGGTATGTAATGACTGTATGTGTGTTGATGTGTTTCTACGCACACCTGGTTTCTATGAGATGAACCCTGTAGAAAAGCAGCAGAGATCACAATTGTGGTGCCTTCAAAAATGGGTGCAAGCTCCAATCGGTGCCCCGCAATAGGCCAGGAAGCAGTATACCTGAAACCGGAGGGGATATTTTTTAAAAGCAGGGTTTTTTTCTTCAGGATTGTTTACATTCCCTTCCCATTTTGTGCACATACTTCAGCATGAATACAGAGAGAACTATGGTGTGCATTAGCATGTTACTCCTCAAACGGAGTGGTTCAAAAGTAAGTCTTTATCAGTTTGAAAGCTGTTCCTTATTCATTCTTTTATGTAAGGCCGTACCTCACCCATTAAGGGCCGCTAGCTTTCGCCTGGACGTTAAGCTAAGCGTGAGGCCTTTCCTTACCGCTCCCCCGCGAGGGGCTGACCGGGCCCCGCTCACCTCAGGCGCGTCGCCGCCCGCCCGGCCCGCTCTGCTCCCATTCCCTCGCCTTCCTCACGCTCCCCTTCC
>NW_010553616.1:12821-47201 GCF_000687285.1 Phaethon lepturus | reverse complement strand
GGAGTGACTTCCTGGCCTGACCTTGGACCTGCCTCATCGCCATGATGTTGCCTGGGCTGTTGGTGGGACCTGGCTACCATCTGCAGCTCTGTTGTGCTTGCCTCCTTGGGCGTGTGGGACAGCCCTGGGCAGCGAGGGCAGCGATTAGTGATACCATTTGCAGGTTATTTTGCTAGACTGCTAAAACCTGTTCTTATTTCTAATGTAATAACTCTCTTTAGGTGCGTATTTAAAGACCGTTTTGTGTTCCCTGTTGTTGTCCCTGTCAGTGCTAGTGAATTACAGCAGCTCCTGGCTCCTATCCCGCTGAATGATACGCAAGGCTGTAACTGCTTGTGAGCCCTTTAAGTTCCCATTACATTTTTTCCACCAAAAAAGGAATGTTGTCTCCTGGGCCCTAGTCAGATTTCAGTCTGGGTCATTACATTCAAGCTCCCCAAATTACTTGACAGACTTCTGTTGTTGAAACTCATCTATGTATGGAATCCACTTGAACAGGAATGAGGATTTCTTTTGTCTTTTTATATGCCTTTTTTTTTTCCAGTTCTGTGTGTTTTTGTTGTTTTTTCCTTTTATTTTTTTTAAAGTGTAATTTTGGTTTTCAGGAAATCAAAGCTGTTGTTGTTTGTAACCGTGTGTCTGCTAGTGGATATATTAAAAGAAAAGTTGGCATGTTTGCATGGGATGGAGAGATGTGCTGTGTAACTCGTACAGGAGAGTTTTGTCTAGCTTGTGGATACAAAGCTTCGGCGTGTTTTCTTCAAGGATATTTGAATTTTTGCAAGACGGTGGAAACATTTGGTGTATATTTCCCATAGTTTTGAACCAGCATACCTGTTTTCCACACTTGCTCCTTGCCAGGTGTCTCGTGCCTCTCCGGTTGGTGAGGCTTGTCTCTGGATGCTCCGCTCAGTGGGAGCGGGTGGTAATAGCCAACTTGTGCAAATGTAGCTATGGGGAACGCGTCATGTGCCCCGAACTGCTGTTGTTGGTGACTTCAGCTAAGCTTGTTGTGAAGGGAGGGTGTTTTTTCCTCCTTCTTGCACTGCCATCTTTCTGGAAACTTCAGGAAGGAAGCAAGCAAGCTGTATTGTAGTCTGGGAGGCAGGGGAAAGAGACCACAGGGAAGAACAGGAGACTGCAGAAAAGCTAAAAGGGAGAAGAAAGGAAAAAGGGAAAGAATGGAGATTACTACATGAGAAAGGTTAGAAAGCAGGAGAAAGAGCATGAAGAGGTCTTGAATATTTTTCTGTCTCTATTCTAAGAATATGCCTATTGCCATCTCCCCAGGAGGTTTATGCAGAGCCTTGTGGGGAAGCGGCAGTGAATTGCTCCTTTGGATGCTAAGTGTAAAATTAAAGCTGGCAGGGCCTCAGAGCACAAGACTGGGAAGCTAATCGCTCCTAATAACATATTGATTTTCACACATCTCTGGCATTATGTCAGGGCAGTTTTGAATCAGCACCTGCTTTCTTCATTACCAAGCTAATGGCAATGAAGCTTCTGGCTTTAGGATCGCAAGTAAATGCCGCTCTGGATCTTTTTGTCTGTACAAATCTGTGGGCCTCTGAAACATGGTTTCACTCATTGCTCATACGCATGTCTCTGTGAGACATCCAAGTATAATAGCTGCCCTAAAAGTAAAAGGGTGGAAGGAATATGCATGTATTTTTAACTCAGATAACTGTGCCGCTGCCTGTATTTATGGTGATGAAAAGCATTACAGTGCCATTGCTGCAGATGGCTGAGGACAATCGAATGGATGCCTGTATTCAGGCAGAAGTCACCAGCACAGGTGCCAAGGAGCCTGAGGTCACCTAGTTGTTGCCAGGTTACATTCAACCCTGAGCAGATTTGCTGTAGGTGTTTCTTAGTGCCTTCCTTGAGTTTTGAGGACTGCCAGGACAAGGAAGATAGGTTTTGTTTGTATGACTGCTACTAGGCAATAGCCCCCTCTGAGGGGGTATTTCTGTAGCTAGAGGGAATGGTCTGTTTGCAAGGAACGTGCTGAAAAAGCTCCCAGATACTCCAGATGATGACGACTTGCAAGGTGAGAATGAAATCTATTTTTAAAAGACATCACGTGTATAGGTGGTCTGAGCTGGACTGGGCTCAGGTCAGCATAGGGCACACACAGGGACAGAAACTCATCATCTCCTGTGGTTGTGCAGAAGGCTGTTTCAACTATTTCAGGCTGTTTAACTGTTTCTGCTTAATTGTTTCAAGGATTCATTGCTCCCTGTTTGTTGCAGACTGGCCAGAGAAGGGGCAGTAACACCTGATTTATGCTACTGTGGGATGTCAGCTGAAACACTGTCTAGACTTTTGTGCCATCTTGAGCAATTCTGGGTGTTCTTCAGGTCCTTCTTACATAAGTATAATGATAATAATGGTTGGGATTTCTTGGCTAAGGACAGTAATTTTCTGGCAATGGGATCAGTGGAGCTGAAGGACCCAAAGGAATACTTTTTGAAGGGAAGAGATGCATTACTACTGTGCTTTCAATTTGTTGTCTTCTGGTGTCTGCAGAAAAGCTCGTGTTTCCAAAGCACCTAATGCATGGTGCTGTGGAGAAGGAAGCAGCAGAGCTGGGGCACTTGTGTCAGCTCACCTCATTCGTAGTCCTCATATCCTCCAACCCCTTTCTCACAGCTATTCAGGTGCTAGGGCAAGCAACTCTTTCATGCAAGGCACATCTGAGCTGAAGGCGTCAAAAGAGCCATTTCATGCCTGACTGCATTTTCTAATACAATCCACAGAGAGAGAGGGGAAAGAGAGCAAGGAGGGTTAGTGTGTACACACGCATTGCCTTTGAGTGTATGTATAATATACAGTACATTTAGTTCCAGCTTGCAGCTGTGGGTGGCAAGTAAGAGGTGCAGACGTGAGGGGGAAGAGAATTGCACTTTGAAAAGAAGAAACTATTCCCCCACCTTGAAAAAGGAGCTTTCTCTCCTTCTCTGTTTCTTGGCCAAGCAAAGAAGTAAGTAGCCAGAGCAGCACTGACAGCTGGTACCCAGAAGGTGTATGTATGGCTGAGTGGGTGTTGCGTGTAGAGATCTTTGCATGTACAGACCATGACAATGTGTGTGGAGCGCAGCTAAGAAAACTAGTGAATAGAGATGCTGTTCACAGACATCTTATTTTAATGATGCTCCCAGAAAAGTTTTCTTCTTAATGGGTTTTTATGTCTCATGACCAGAGAGGCGCTGCATACCAGCTATTAGTGGTGCATTGCTGCACCAGCACAACCAGCATGATCCTCACCAAATGTTTTGTAACCATATACATGTCTCCTCTTGTCATTTTACCAGCTTGACACTTATATCCTTATTTGTCACCTAATTTGCATATTTATTACCACATTATGGTTCTGTTGCTGGCCATTGTGGAGCCAGCCATGGGTCTTCCCCAGCATGGACATATGGCTGTTCCTCAGTTTCGCACCCATCTACCCTACTCTAGCATCTAACATTCAGGCATTGAGAGGATGTAAGAATTGGCTCTGCCGAGCTTGCTGTTTCCCTCCAGAAGTTCCACTCCTGTCAGCATGCAGTGGCCTGGCAGGGAAATATAGGACAAAGGGGTGAAATATAAGGCGAAACAACTAAGATTCCAAGTTATGTGTTGTTGCAGTTGGTTAAATTAGATGGGATGTTAGCTTTCCGGAGTGTGTGGGGGATGCCCCTTGAGAAAACTGTAACTAAACTGGATGAGGCACTGGTAAGAGTGCTTTACAGAACAATCTTTCCATGTACCTGGGGGCTGAACTGCTCTTTTTTTAACCTCTGGGATTTTTATATGTAGTTTTGTGGTAGAAGTCCTACACGGACCAATCTCTACAGTTCTGCCTTCAGTAGGGTTTGACTGTGGGCAGAAGTGATGCTCTGATTCATACAGTAATACATTTCTGTAGATTTGTAAATTTTTCTCATAAAAATGGAACATATTCCTTTGGAGCATATTCCTGGACTGAAACGCTGATTGCCATGCTGTAGCGGTTGCTGTAGTTCTATCACAAGACTTTAATTCTAGCCCCTTAGAGAAGTATATCAGTTTCTGCAGGCAAGACCCTGAACAGATAGAGAATGTTAAGTGCTGTAACTCCTTTCTTCAGCTGAACTTTCCATTTTCTTTGACATCCTTAGAGATGATAGAAAAATATAATTTTCCTGGCTGTTTTTTAGCTTTTACTCCTCCTGGCTTTTGTTGTGCCTCCATCTCCTGACATTTCCTGTGATTGAATGACACTGAAACTTGCAATGGAGTTTGCTTTGTTCCTTTCTTCATTATCATTGCGGTGCCATTGGTTGTGTCAGCAGACTCTAGAAACATTAGTTGTTAGTAAGGAGGGGGAAAATACAGAATCACAAAATGGTACAATCTAATGTAGAAAAGACCTTTTAGGAAACTTGCTTCATACAGTTTTGTTTTTCTTTAAAGTGCTAGCAATGGTATGAAATTCCTCTCTAAATAAGCAACAGCTCTTAAAAGTACCGGAAATAGGAACTCTGAGCCTTTAAAGGCAAGACTAAATGTGCTAGATGAAGTGTTTGTAGACATTATTTAAAGTAGTCATTACAGCTAGTGCTAGGGAAGGCCAGAGTAATGGTGGAGACTACATTTTCTGGAAGATGTGAAAAATGGAGGTTTTGCCAGCTCATTATCATAGAAGGGCCCTGGGCTAATGCATTTGTCCTTGGGGATTGTGTCTCTACAGGTACAGCTGCCTCTAGTTGTGGTGAATACCATATCTTTATGTGTGCCGTTCATACTTGCCACATAGAGTTGCTGGATGCAGTTAAATAGTTGCTGTGTTTTTCCCCAGTTACATACTTTTCTGTGGTGAGTGGTATGGTTTCTGTAAACACAGTGCTCTGTGACAGGCATCAGGGTTCTTCATGACTGAAGATCACACAGAGGTATAAATTTTTTGCAATTATTTGCTGATTCCTTGCAGAGGCCTCTATCTTGAGCTATGATGGCAGCATGTTCATGAAGATCATCATGCCTATGGTCATGCACACAGAAGCAGAAGACGTGTCCTTTCGTTTCATGTCCCAGCGTGCTTATGGGCTGTTGATGGCAACCACTTCACGAGACTCTGCTGACACTCTGCGCCTGGAGTTGGACGGAGGCCGTGTCAAACTTATGGTCAACTTAGGTATCGTATAAAAACCTTCCACTGCCCCTTCACTATTAGTTTGGGCTTGTAATTAGTGGTTTTTTAAAGAATTTTGTTTAATTTCTGTTGGTTTGATTGGATTGGATTGATTTCTAAAATAACTGCTGAGACCTTCATAATGATATTCTCTTGCGGAGATAAATTCTCTTCTGCATTGCTGCATGAAGATTTGCTGTCAGTTCTTCGTTATGGATGGGGTTGGTTTTTAAGTCCTTAAGTTTTTAAGTTTCCTTTTCTGGTCTGGGACTGGTGAGCTCTGTGTGAGACATGCTGCTTGGTCCATCTTTTGATCAGTTACATCCCTCATTGATCCAACATCACTCAAAACAGTCAAAGCCAAATGTGGGAGGGAAGCAAAATGGATATGGTGGCAAGCAGAAGTCCTGTGAATCCCGTGCCCTTTACAGAATTTGGCAGCGTTTGATGCAACTTGGTCTATTTTACTGATTTACTAATTATTTCTATTTCCTAATTGCTATGTGTTTTGACCTTTAGAGCTTTTTGTAGCTAGTAAAAAAGCCTGGGTTTTTTGATCGTGTCGTTATTGAAATGAAGGCAACAATAATAGAAGTGCATCTCCCCCATCCCAAAGGGTTGTGTTCTGTCTCCTTAGAGTTACTTTCCCAGAAAATAATAATTAAAAAAAGACAATTAGAAACAATAACAACAATGAAAAAAAATGGGAGTGAATGTGTCAATTCATTTTCTTGCCAGTCTTTAAGTATTGTACTGAATGACAAATAGCCTTTTTAAAGAATGTAAATACACCACTTGAAGCTTTCTTTTGCTTTTCGGTGATGCAACTTGTTGCTTCCTGCCCATCCAGGAATATAACTAAGAAGAGATTCTGAGTCAAAGAGGCAGAACTATCATGATAGTGTGAAATGTTAAACCTCTTCTAATTTGTGAGGTACTCCATATGAAGATGTGTGCATGGTCTGTGAAAGCTTTTGTCAGCTTTCAAAATTCTAAGACCCACTGGAACAAGTTTTTGCATTTTTTGAACTAACAGTATCAGTATCTTCAAAGCCCTGCTGTGGTGATATCGGGAGCAAACCATGTAGAGGCTGTGTTTGTAGAGGGCAAAAAAAGTATTATACACCCATATGTATAGTAATGGTTCTTGTTTTTAACTTCTGTCCCGGATAGAAGTTTATCAAGGTCTTGTTGCACCATAGGTGAGCTTGAGTGGTGATTTTAGGGTTCATCATCTTCAGCTGGGCAATATGTTGTCCAGTAGTTGTCCTCTGAAAGTAGTTCCTTTTTAAAAATTGTTTCTAGCGTCTTTTTGCCTTTGAAAGTGCAAGTCAGGCCCTAATATCTGCTTTTGGAATAAGAAAGTGAAGAGAAGATGCATTTAAACAAGTTTATATCTCTTAAAAGCAATAAGTCTTCATCCAAAGAGCTATAGAAACACTTGCTTTTTATTAAAAAAACAACAACAAAAAACCACCAAACAAACAAACAAAAAAACCCCACAGTGTTACAAAGTTCCAGTTTGGAATATATATATGTTGTTCTTAGCATGACTGAAGAAGTATAAAGCACTATTGAGTGCTTAGCTAGAATAGAAGCAGTTGCTGTGCTCTCCAGACTGACCTAGAGGACAGAGTGAGTAGATCAACTTCAGCTATGACAGTAATAAGGAGCAACGGCACTCCGATGATAGCCATCTCTGCCTATATTAACTTTAAGTGAAGGAAAAATTAATAGATTTTCAGGGTTTCTCTGGAGAAGAGCTCAAAAGAATTGCTGTTGAGCATTCTTACACGTGCAAAGTTTTCACAAAACTCCAGTGCATGTGTATATATATGTGTCAGCATTTTCTTCTGATCTAATACAGTTGATGCTAATAATCTGGCAAAATTATTTTTTTTTTCCCCCACTGTTTCTTTTCTTGGCAATTATTGCTAGCCATTTTCTTTTCAGAGAATAAACTTAATCACTGGAAAATTGGCAGTGGCATGCTTCAGTTGGGGAAGTGATGGGGCAGCTGAGTATGTCCTTAGCTCTACACTACCCCTTTGTAATCCAGAGCCAGTTCTTTTGCTTTGCATGCCTTAGTTTCTCTCTTTGTTGAAGAGAGAATACTTCACAACCTTCCAGGGATGTGGTAGTATTTTAGTAAAAGCTGCTTCTATCACCTTTGATACTCCCACATGAAAAGTACTACATCATGAAAACTGCCAGATTTCATAAAAAAATTACTGCTTTTTCTTCTGAGGAAAGTACCACTTGTTAGATTTTGTTGTATATTCTTCTTCCTTTAAAATCAGTGGGAATTGCTCCTTTTGAGTGTTCAGGACATCCTAGGCTTGGACCCTATGTGAATATGAGGAGAGTATATTTAGATTACCCTGAATATAATTTTTTACAGCTTACTCTTTCCTTTCCAGTTTTCCTCCTATCATGCTGGCAGACAGTATTCTCCCTCAGAGCCTGTTGACATCATGTGCTTGATTGACATTGGTCACTTTTAACACTGGCTGGGCTCTATTATGCTGTCACCTAGCCTGGAGGTGGACTGTTCAACTTTCACTATCTGGCATCTAAAAGACATGGGTAAATAATTGACAAATGGTCTACACATGTTTGGAAAGAAATGTGTCATTAATGGTTTAATACAGGGACAAAAATCTGTAAACCAAACCCTGTGTTAACTGAAGGCTATCTTTGTGTAGTTGCACGGACTGAAGCAATGTGTATGCCAGATCTGCCAGCTTTTGAACTGGAAGCTTTTGTGAGGTTGAGTCTTCCCCCAAAAAGTTACTACAGGCTGCGTCAAGTGGAAACCTGTCAGCACACTCCTTGCATGCATGGCACAACAGAAGGGTAGATTAGACTGTTGGAACTTGGGTTGAGCTTCACCTCTCCTCTCTTCAGATTTATAAAGCTGTCAGATATATTCCTTGAAACAGGACTTTCCTTCTGTCAAAATGGCAAGGTTGCCTTGCTGTTGAAGAAACAGAATTTGAGGAGGAATTACCTTAGTGGAGTCATTCATTTTCAGTTGTTTACTCTAAGTCATATCTAACTCTTTAAGGAGACTGTTCATAGCCAAAATGTCACAAACAAGAACCAAATCTTCATTATCTGACCCTGCCAAAATCCCCTTAGCAGTAAGAAACAATCAGCACTGCCTCTGAAGACTTGAATATGCTTGGTGCTGACTAGCTACGTGTCAGCATCCCCCAAGTGTCTAACCCATGACAGATGCATGTAAACAAAGACTGTTTTGAGTGGTGAGTTATTAACTGTGCTTTTCTTACAAGTCATTTAATACAATTACTAAGAGCTGTCTCTTTCTTCTCTTCTTTGATCTATTCCATTTGATTACTTATTATCGTTTTTGTGGTTATTAAGGTCTTTCCTACGTTGTTTTTTCTTTTATTTATTTCCTTTCTTTTCTTTTTTTATTTTTAAAGTCTTCTATGTATTTCAGTTGTAAAGCTTCCCATACCCCATCAGCCATGGTAAATCAAAAGATGGTATTCAACCCTTCAAAGGCCTGAAGCCTGCGGCCCGCACAGCAAACAGCCCTGAGAACAGAGCGTACAGAGCAGCCTGCAGGGGCTGGCATATCCCACTCACCCCCTCAGCATCAGTGTCCAAACCAAACAGGGGATACATCGTGCAGCAGGCGTGGGTGGGCACGGGTGGTTAGGTGCTTGCTGTAGAAGATGGGAGGGAAAGGAAGAGCAGTGATGAATAATTCTCTAAGGAAGAGGGGCGAGGAAGTTGTTTCAGACCTTTCCAGTGGAGTTGCCCGAGGCACTGCAATCTACATGTTGACAGCACATCTCACAGCAGTTTCAGTGTTTGTTGTGTGAAGAATAAAAGTCCAAATGTGATACAGATCTCACTTGTGTTGAGAAGGACTCTGAAGAAATGGGTCTAGAGTGGAGGAAGAGAGAGAGAGAAATTAAGCAAATCATGGCTTGGAACATGCTGGGGAATTATTTCTGATGCTGAGATGATGTGTAGGAAGGGAAAGAAATGGCTGGTCCAATAGGGAGATCCACCTTCATTTTTTTTTTTCTCCCATTGATGAGTGGGAGGATTATAATGTCACTGATTATTATGAAAGAATATTTCAGTTCTGTTTCTTTCTGGCCTGGCTCATCTTCAGGGCACTGGTGACTAGAATAAGTACTGTCTGCCTCCTGTTAATCTGAGTCAGTTCTCTTGTAAGGAACTGTAAGCATCCCTCTCTCTTGTCTCTTCCTAGAATATCTCCTCAGGGGTGTGAAAGACATCTTCGCCCTCAAAAATGCAGTTTCTTTTGTCATTTCTATATACAAACAGAGCAGACATGTTTTCCGTTTTTCTTTTTTAAATGTATGTGAACTTTCATGCTGAATTTCCTTTTGTGCAAATAGTACACTCAGACCTGCAAGTGTATGCCTATTTGCACTATTTCTCATTAATAAATTACTTTTCTATAATCGCTACATACAAAAGCTCTTGATTTTTTTAAATGTCCTAGACACGCAAAAATATTTGTCAGCTGCCAGTTACAGGTGGGTGCACAGTCTGACTGCATGCAAGTAGGAGAGACGCAAGGAGCCACACTATAACATGGAGTAAGAGTGTGCTACAGGAAATAATCTAGTGTGAGCTTAGAAGAAGTCAGTACCCTATTATCCTTCTTTTCCTTGCCTTGCCGTAAAGTGCTCTTCCATAACCATATGTGGATGCTCATCAGAAGGAACAAATACTTTGTCCTCATATAGCAAAGGTGACTTTCTTTCCTGATTCGAGGAAAAAACAGACTGGGGTCTTAGTAATATTAAATATCACTATTTTCGGACACAAAGATACAAATGGTAAGAAATGCGGGCCTAATTTGCAGAGAGTTCTTGTCTGCTGCTAAAGAGATCTCCATTCAAGCAATGAATCCCTAGTGTTAGCTAATAGCAGTGAAGCTATTTAACCTTTTGCAAGGAGAGGGTCTTTGGCCCATTTTCCAGGTGATGTGCTCTGGAAAACCTTCCATCTGAGCACTAAGGAGGGAGCTTCTGCTTTACATTAGGAATAATAATGAAAGAAAGTAACTGTAGAAGGTCTTCCCAGCTCGTCCTGCTTCCCATGCTGTGTTTTTACTTTACTGCTGTCCTCCAGATTCCTTATCTAATTGCTGAACTGGCAGGTGACTGGATTTACAGTTGCTTTAGGTTTTGAGTATGCCTAAACAAGGGGAAACCTCTTGAGTCAGGAATGCAGCCGTACCTAGATAAAGCTAATCCCATCAGCAGAAGCTGATAACAGCGCTGAGAGCTCCATATGATAATTACCAGAAGTCTTATTGCCCTGGTACTGTGCAGGAAGAATCCCAAGCAGTTTTTTTAATTATTCCTGAATCCCCCAACTGCTGCTCTTTTGAGCACAAAGACAAGGCTAAACCTGCACCTTAATGCCAGGGAAAGCACCCTCTGCCCTGGATTTGTAGTGTTATTCTAGCTTAGAGGAAAATAGGTATTTTCTTCCTTTTAAAACTGGTATGAGATGGAGAAAACAACTTCATGTATTAATGATTGGAATTTTTTTTTTGTTATTTTGGGCAAGGCTCAGAATTAAGAAAATGAAAAGAACCACCTGTGCTTGTTCTGTGAAGGTAGTATGGAGAGTATGGTGGTGCTGGTGTAGCAGCGCGGGCAGCTACACTTGCTTAGCTGTGAAGCAGAATCCCCACTGACCCAACTGGACCAAGTCTTGTTCAGGAGCTGGTTCTTCTGGAGAGCACTTGGGCATTTCTGCCTGGCATGCCACTGCATGGCATTGCAGAGCCTTCGTGCTTGCTGGAGATCTAACGGTGCCATGGTAGTTGTTAGGGCAACCCCCTTGGTGGCCTAGCCTCTTGTCCTTTCAAGTAGAAATCTCAGAGCCAGGATAAGGACTACGCTGGTTTTCAGTTTGAAACATTGATCCTTTCACCTGGAGTAGTCAATGGCTCAGGCTGGGGGTAAGCCCTGTGACATGTAGTTATTTCGGTATTGCTGCAAAAAAAAATTAAAAATGCAAAACTTCTCTGCAGATACCAATAACTCAGTGATGGCTTTAGTTTCTAACTTTGATGCATGCTGCTGAGGACCAGCCATGTTTCTCTTTCTAGCACACTTTCTGTTTAGCCCATAAGAAATTCCCCTGTTGTTCTAGCTGTAACAACTCTCTTGATCTCACTTGCTTCCAGTGAGGCTTGTGAGTCTCTCTCGCTCTTGCTCTCACTCTCCATCAGGTCATAGAGGGAAGTTCCCCAGCATGTACTTCAGAGCTCCCCTTACCCCACCCAACTCCAATAAGGGATATAGCCACCACTGTACGGTGATTGTACCAATTGCTCCAGGGCTGTTTGCTCCCACTTTTCTGTTGCGGTTGACGACACATGACAAACCTAATCGCACAAAACCAAACCCAGATTTTCTCAAGAGAAGTTCTGCTTGAAAACAGACTCTCTCTGGCTATGCTGCTCCTGATTGGTGTGTCCCTGTTCATTACAGCTCTTTTATTTATAGACTTTATCCTTTCTCCTCTTTCATTTTTCAAGAACTGTATTTAGTTTCAGCTGCTGTAATAATTTTCCTACATCTGTCCAAGTAAACACAAAATTGGTCCAGTTTAGCAGCAAGCTGCATTATATTTCTCTGCCATTCTGTATAATCTCTCTTGCTGGGCCGTATCTCTGTAATAAATATGACCATTCCAGCTGGTCAAAGCTTTAGTTGTCCGGACAGGATGTCCAGTAGCATGGTGTTATTTTTCCTGGCCTTGATTTCATGAGAGAAGGTCAGCATGGCCCAAGATTTGTGATAGCACTGATATGGTAGATCTTGCCCATGTCAGACACGACAGTAATGGATGTTCTCAAGGCTATAAGTAGGCATTTATAAACCTAACATCCTCTTACTGGTCGTACCCTGAGATATGCTGAGCATTAGTGTGTTAAATGAGAGAAGCAATGCTCAGAAGCCCTCTAGCTCAGGCTTTCCTACTTCAACTTGTTTTCTTTGTGCAGATTCCTCAGTTGTCATTTATTAGATTCCACAGACATAACTCTATTTTTTCTTTCCATGTACCCCTCTTCATCCCTCCCTTGCCTGTAACCTCTGAATGAAGCAGGGCCCGCAAAGGTTCCCAGATCTGCCACTTCACTGCCTATTTCATCTTCTCCCTGAACGTTGCAAGCATCCCGTTCAGTCTTAGCGTTCAGACAGCAAGATGAGATTGGGCTCTGAGGAACTGGTAGGGCTGGGGACCTTTGAAAGAAATCCCCACCCCCTCGCCAAACAAAAAAAGTATTCCCAACCTCCAGAACTAGCTGAAATCTGGGTTGGGCGTTCGTGCGGTTAGCTGTTTGCAAGTGGCCATTTTATGATAGGACACAACTGGGTGGTATATTAACCCTTTCCTCACCTGAATGGACAGTGTCAAATGTGTCTGTGCACATATTTTAAAGTGTTCTGGGCTGGCATTGGGGGAATGAGAAGAGGGTCTGTCTTTGGGAGAGCTGGAAAGGGTTAAATATTGCACCAACAGATCTCATAGGCTGATTTTACAGGTATTCTGTGTTGGACAGATGGTGTATTTATGCAGTAACAATATGAATTAATTCAAAAGAATCCAAGTGTAAAGGTTGAATTTGAGCTTCAAGCTTCTTAGAGAAATTGCTAAAGGTCTTTAAAAAGCAAAATGACACTGGAGTATGACTTGCGTTTTGAGGGAGCTTTTTTGTGCCTTAATTGTCAATTTTTGAATGGTAATTCACATCAGTTCACAGTCTGGAGTAGAAGATACTCTTAGAAGATACTCTCTCTATAAAAAGAAAATAACTCTTTGTCAACATGTGGATATATATGTATATTGGTATATCTCTCTATACATAGGTGTATATATATATGTTTGCGTGTATATATATATTTATGTAACAAATATTTATGTAGAATATACTGTACATATACACCCACTCTTGAACTTGTACAGACTGTATATAAGTATAAAATGGCCACATCTCTTTGCGTGTGTCTGTCCCCGGAAGGGTGGACTGATTGTTTTTGGATGTCTGCAGCTGTTACCTTGAAGGATGCAATTTCATCTTTCATTTATTTTTCCCCATCTAGACTGTATCAGGATAAACTGTAACGCCAGTAAGTTTTCCCTCAAGTTTCATTTTGTTCTCTTTCTATATATATTAAAATAGCTTTATTTTCTTTGCTGTTTTATAAGCTGTTTTTCTTTTCTTTTCTTTCTTTTTCTTTCTTTAAAAAAAAAAATTGTGTGAAATTGAAGGGTTGGGTGGGATGTGAAGCTGGGTGGGGGGAGGAGGGAAGACCTTATGGTGATTGTATGTGAAAATTTTGTGTTAGGTTTCTCCAAGGAGGAGATGAACTGTTATTTCATAGCTTTGCAGAAGAGCACCTGAGGAACCTGATGAGCTGATATTATATTTCTCTGGTAACCTGTTGTCTTTATGAAAACTTTTAAAGAACCACATAAGAATAACAACAGGTACTGTGTGCACTTCTCCACTACAAAAAAAAGGCATGTGTATTTAAAAAACAAAACAACCTGCCTTAAACACTCACTTTATTTCAGAATGGTGACAACTTAACCTGATATTTATTCAAAGTAATTTTTATTTGGCTATAGAAGAAGGAAAAATTAGATCTTAGATTTTGAGTGTATTACCAGAGTTATGTGATAACCTTTTGTACAGTATTTACCACTCTTATGTTTCAACAATAAATTCCAGCTGAATCTTTGGGTCACTGAAGATCCCTTTCAGTCTGTAAAAGCAGGGAAGAAGGCTTCTAAAATGTCTGAAAAATAGTAGTGAAAGATCATATCCAATTCTAGACTGATTGAACAAACAAAATCTTTTCTGTTCTACTTCAAAGAGCTGGTCAAAGTTGATGTAGGCCTCGAAGTAAAAAGCACTTCCCAAAGAATGGAACTGTTTAGATCTCAAGTGTGCTTTGAGGCTTATCTTACTTGAAACCAGATTCCTCGCTGAACTGGCAGATCCTCTGTGTTAGACTTTATGTGGAAAGATTTGTGGAAGGCTAAACATCACTGTGGAAATATTATAAGGGATTAAAAGGCAAGGATGGTCCATGTGTTTCCTAGGTTTCCTTTCCAAAGGCTGTGGTCTTTGTGCTCACCAGTGAGCCTCATGCAAGCTAGCATGAACGTGGAAAGAAGTGTGTTGCAACCCCAAAAGCAAACATAGAGCTTTCAAGTAGCAGAACCAATTGTAGCATCACTGAGAGAATCTTATTGTAAAACAGTCTCTTAACAGCTTTGCCATAGTTTTGGACTAAGAGTACTGTTAGACAGCAGGCAACAGTTGCTTGGTTTTTTCCCCCATGTACAGTATTTGCAAAATCTAAAAGGTTCTCTGGGGTTGCAGATAGGAAAAAAAAACCACACACACAAGCAGATAATAGATCAGCTTTCCCTCCTGGTCACTGCCCGCTGATTCAGATCCTACTTTGCAGGTAAGTGGAAACAACTAGTTTCTTGGTCCTGGGAGGTGGTCCCTGGGAGCATGTAGCCAGAGACAAGACATCAGCATTGGCTGATGCATGATTATTCCAGCTGTAAGCTCTGATATGCTGCAGGAGCTTGATCAGGAGTTCACTGAGAACTGCAGACTCCTTCAGCCCTGTTGCAGGGCTATATGGGATTTGTCCTGTATGACTCGAAACTTGACTGCTCTTGTTGAATTCTTTTTGCTCTTTGAAGTTTTAACACTATTTCAAGATAGAGTGGGTAATAGGAAAAAGTGTCTTGAATCTCTGTGTGCCGGTTTTTACCTAGCAGGGCTGAGGACATTTGCATGAAAATAGGATCATTTGCTTCCTAAGAGTTCATATGCTCTTGCTGCTCAGCCACCTGTAACTCTACCTAAACACTTGCACCATAGTTCTTGTTGATGGCATGTCATCTGACTATCCATATTAGTTCCTCTGATACTGGATAACAATCTGATGTTGTTGTCATCATCTTCAACTTTTGATGACAGCTGGCTGTCACAAAGGCTTAGCTATGGAAAACTATCTTCAGGTGGCAAATCAGCTTTAGTAGCAAGGAGCAATGGTCTGGTGTTCATGCAAATCAAAATCTAGCAGTAATTGGGAGAAATATTCAAAAAAGAAAAAGAGGGAAGAGAGACTCATAATCAGAGCAGTGGGAAGACAGTCTGAATCCAGTGCTTTTGTTAGTTTCCCCATAAGCATCAAAACATCTTGAACCATTTTGCTTTCATGCATTTTTAATAGTTGAGTCTGTTGCATTTTTAAATATAGTCTTCCTCTGAAGTTTTATTTATTTATTTATTTTAAAACACTTTTTATTTTCCTAATTTATTTTTTATGATCCATTGCTGAAAATGAATCCACGCCCCTCCAACACCTTGTTTTGTTGCTGTTTGTTGCAATGACTCAGGTCATCTGTCCTGCTTTCTAGAAAGGAACTTGCTGGGAACTGGTTGATGAAAGACTGTATACCCTTGCATGAAAAAAGATGGTTAGGCAAGAGCAAATCAAATATCACTGTAACCATTCTTGCAGGCACACTGACATTTACTTGTGCCGAGGGAGTTAACCACATACAGCTGGGTCTGCCAGGGTCTGTTGAAATGCGCAGAAGTGTTTTAAAGCAACTTGACAAATGGGATTCCCGATCAGTTGAGGAGTTCTGGGTCAAGCAGTCACCATTGCTAACTGAATGCAAGGGACCTGGTGCATGGTTTTGAAGGTAAACAGAGTTGTATATTTTTGGGGTCTTATGGAACACGTAGAGCCTACCACTGCAACCACTGAAGCTCATGCTATTTGAGAGGAGTCTAGTATTATTGTCCCAGGTAAGCATTTAATTTTCAATAGACTTGCTTTTAATTTTCATTGAAAGGACTGAGGGTTTTTTGCTTGCATATCTTTCGGATATCATATATCTGATGCAAAATATGGTTTTCCATAACGTCATTTCTTCTTACCCTCTCATCACTGTCTTATCTCATGGTTCGGAAGACTGACATAATTTCCTAGAACAGGAACATTCTTTTTTACTTTCTCTGTATTTGTTTTAGTACTCATCTCATCCCCTCCTTTTCCTCTTGAAGATACCTAAACTGATCTTACTTATTCCTGCATACTGGCAGAGTTTGAATTTAGAAAGAGCCAACAGTGATGTTGGCTTACACAGATGTAACTGGGTAGTAACTCTCTTTCCTCTGAGTGTAACACTGGCATAACCAAAAGCAGGATCAAGATCCCAAAATACACTGTGTGAAGGTGCATTGAACAATTCCTCAACATAATGCAGACAGAACAGATAGCACAATTTTGTTGGCTGGATTTATGGAGAGAATAGGTATAGTCTAAATATCCGTACATTTTTGCATACATATATTTTTGGTTTTTAAATAGGATTTCCTATTTTCACTTTAAAGAAATTTGTTGTGATAATTTTATAGTGTCACAATATCTGGTGCTCTGATTTTTCTTCATTTTTTTAAAGGTATCTAGCCCTTAATTTCCTTATTCACTTTTCAGTGACCTCACTTCATGTCAGTCCAGATGGGGCTCGGCTTCAGTTTTGTACCCAATATTAAGTGTGGAGGACAGGGCTGTGTGTGCTATAGATTTACTAGCTTTTGGAGGCGTCTTCACTTTGTATTGTTTTTAGGATACTGCTTGTGTTATTTTTCTTGGTCCAGTTCTCTCTGCTTCTCCCAAATCTTTTGCATGGCATGTCAGTAGTCACAGTCACATAGTTTGACACTACCTTTATGGGAGGCTTGATCTTCCAAAAGTAGTTGCCTTTGGGACAGCAAACACTTCTGTCTTACCGCTTGTTGTTCCAGGATAAAGCCGCCTCCTCTCACTAAAGCATGCCAGACAAGACATTACCTATTTTCATGTGACTTGTGATGTCAGCAAATCCTCTTCTCTTACCTGTTGCTAAAAGCACAAATGGAAGAGAGGGAAAAATCACAGTCCCAACACTGCTAGTTGATCCTGTGTCTCGCTGAGGCCCCACAGTTAGCATGTTGTTTCAGATCCAATTAATTTTGAACTGTCTTTGGCAATAGAAGACAGCTTGAATATGAGATTGATTCTCCCTTTTCAGTTGCCATTAATGTTTTGTTTCAGTAAGTGCCACTGTAACAACATAAAATATGAACCTATGATGTGTAACACTCTGGGAGAGGCTTAAAGTTTTCTTTTGTACGTATTATCATAAGTAAATAGGAAGCTGTGCTAACTCTAATCTAATAAAAGTGTTATAAAACCAAGTGCACTTATCTGATTCCTGGTGATGTTGCTATCATTTAAATAAAAGCTTAATAGTAATCTAACATGAAAACACTATTTGGAAATTGAAGAGGTGTGATTAAACATACACATCGTATTTGTGACTCTAGTATCTCCTAACCCAATTTAAACATAATCAGGAAGAAATTAATACCTTTGCAGCCTGAAAAGTGACAAATCATTAGTATGTCATATTGCAACAGTGAAAGCAAAGCTGGTGTCTGTACCATCTGTACAGCCTAGCTGAGAACCATCTCACTGTTGAGCTATCTCAGATTTAGGGTGCTGGTCTGGCCTTGTGCTGTTGCTGTGCTGCAGTGCAGAAGAAAGAAAATGAGCAAGTTTGTCTTTGGAAGACTTTTCCTTCAGGCAGGTGATGAAACAGCAGTCCTCTCACTTATTTTGTCAGATGGTAAACTAAGAATTTTATTAGAGGAAAACATGCCATGCTGGATGCAACAGCCTGAGAGAGGTGAGGCTGTTGCCACACTCTGTTCCCAGGTTCAACCAGTAGTGAGGTTGAAGATGTACTCCTAGCACACACACATACAAAGCACACATATTCACTACATATAAGTATATACGTGGCTGGCCATGTAGATCACAGACAAGTACTCAGAGCACCCACACAAACATAGACAGTGGCAGTGGCCTCATCCTGTTCTCTCTGGCTGGACAGGATGGAAGTCCACTACTTAGAATACATAAATACACCTACGTACATGATAGATCATTCCAGCAGCTGGGCTCAGATGCTCAGTCTGCCAATAGCTGGCCCCTGGATTTCAGTCTTCCCAGTTGCTGACATGAAAACCTCTGGGGCTGCAGGGCCCAGGGGTAGGACTGCAGCCCTGCTCCAGTTGCTGGTACAGGCCATCACATACACACAGGTATGTTCCCAGGTCCCAGTAGCTGCTCTCCTTGTGCTTTTGCCCCTAGCGATACACATGCATGCTCACACCCAGAGCTGGCCCTTAGAGACCCGCTCATCCCATTGCCCCCAGGCCCCTTCACATATCCACTGGCTAGTCCAGCTTGATCTTTGCTAGTCATGACATACTTGCACACTTGCGTTTACTCCAGTTTCTGGCAGCATGGACACCTGGGCCCTCTGACCCATGGTCTAACTACACTTGCTGCACACAGGCCCCCCATACATACACTGTCACACACAAAATAGAGAGCCCTCACCTAGGAAAGTTAGAAGGGAACTTAATAGGAAGATAGGACAGAGTGTGGTGATCAGGTGCAGGGCACAACCAGACAAGCATACTGACCTGCCAACTGTTTATCCTTTTTATGCCCTTACCCCTCTGTTTTCCTACTCTTGTTCCTCTCAAAATCACTTTAACCCCTCCCTTTTCCTGCCTTTGGTTTCTCCCCAAAACATCCCATAATAAGTCTGTGTGATCCCAAACTGCCTTGCCCTGCATCCATATGTCCCACCCTAGGTAGCAACACCCTTAGTCTAAAAAGTGATCCCAAGAGCTTCTCCAGATGATTATGGTGATTAGTTTCATGCTTAGACAGTGGGGCTGATGGTTCTGCTGGGTCAGCCCTGGTATGGCCCAGACAAGTTGTTTGTTCCTTGGGAGTCCTTGATTTGGTTGCCCACCTGCCCTACTCTGGGCTTATGCAGATGGACCTTTGATGGGCTGATGGCTCCTGTGATAGGCCTGGATGTAACCCAACAATGTATTATTTGGGTTTGCCTTCCTGCTGTTTTCCCTCTGAGCTCCTTTGTGCAGGTGAGCTTTATCACATAACCAAAGAAATTCCTCTTCCTTATGGCAGCTGCTACCAAGTAAAGTATTTTGTCTCAGACTTTCTTGATTGAAGTCCACTCCAAGTCCCTAAGTGGGGAAAAACCTTCCTGACTTAAGCTCTTAGCTCAGAGGTTGCTTGGTACTCCTACAAAGTGAAATAGTGGTCCTGAGTTTGTTTTAGAAAGGTAGCGGCAATGTCCATGCAGTTACCAATTGCAATGGAGAGGACAAGACTCTTTGGGGCTGGGTTCTACATGGCTGTCTTCCATCTAGGTAGGAGGTGGAAGGCGAAGCACATATGAGAAGTTGCTCTGCTTTGCTGCTGTCTAGCCAATATGTCTTCTGTAGATTAGATTCTGTAATTAGTTTCCAGAACATCTACTGTGTTCTTCTATTCAAAGAAAATTGGCACAGCACTGGAAACTCGTGCTTTAGGATATAGGAGGAAGCAAGTATCTTATATGTCATTAATTTTATCTGAGAACAACCCAAAGAGAGAATCTCTAATTAGACTTTGAATAGTTAAAAAGAAAAAGAAAAGCAAACACTAATCAGCACAAGCACTGCTTGCTATGTTGGATGCTACCTTATCAGTAAATTTAAAGCCAGATCAGTGAGCCTTAAGGCTCAGTGGATACTGTGTAAGGAGTGACCAGTAAAGAGACCCTAGTGATTTGCATTATTGGGTGTAGAACACTGGGTCTAATGAGTAAAAGCTTTTCACAGTGTCTTTAATCCTCCTTGTCCAGACAGTGCCATGAAGATTCAGGTTTTGCTGTGGCATGATTAAGTAATTTCTGCAATCCTAAACTGTAGTTTGTAATAACACAGGGTCCCTGCCTCCCTTCAGAATATTTCAGGGGCCATAAATCTGGGCTAGAAATGCAATTCCATGTTTACCAGACTTCAGCAAGCCCCACCTCTTAGTAGCAGTTAGCCTTCATCTTCCGGCTAGTACTGTCACATCCTTTGAAAATCTTTAGTCTGACACTTTTGTTCTAGCGCTCAGGGAGAGACTTCAGCAGGTCTTCTAAGGTCATTGGTTTGAAGAGATGGCACTGTTGAGAGCAGAGCTTGGCAAAATGCTTTCTGTGTTATTTTTAACTGAATTGTTGTGGCGGGACCTAACAGAAAAGAAAACTAACCTTAGGAACTCAGCAATCATCTTTCAGGAGTCAATGACCTGCTTTTGGAAAACAGCTGCACCAGTTTACTGTCTACCATTCCCACCACAGCAACTTTTCTTGACTCCTTGCCACTTCTTGAAAGATTGTCTTTGTGCTGTACCTTTTTGTACATGTAGTTTTCAATTCCTGTAGCCTCTGACCTCTTCCATGGGATTATAACTAAAAAATAGGCACTGTTGTAAAGGGGGCAGAGTCAAAACAACCATATCAATCACACTGTCAGTCACTAAGCCAGATACCGATTACTTAATGTTAGAAATTCCAATTAAGTATTGGGATTCTGCATGCTATAACAAAGATTATGAGATATGAAAAGTTTGGAGTGGGTTTTTTTTGTTTGTTTTTTTGCCAGAGAAAGGTGCTGTGGGCAAATGTTGGAGTAACATAGGAAGAAGTTTGTGGGTAAGATAACTTTTGAAGTCACAGGATGGTGGGTTTTGTTTTAACAATACATTGAAATAACTAGTTGCCAGTCAGCGAGGCTTTTCTCCTATCCACTGGTTGTTATAATACAAGCTTCTTTTCTCATGTCTGTTTCGGAAAAGCAGGATGACTTGCTTCCTTTCCTGTTGCAATATTTGCAGGATCTCAGCCAGGATGCCTGGGTAAAAAAAGGCTTTGATAGAAAAACTTCTGTTCTTCTCTGTTATTTTGGCTGCTTTCTTTGTATAAATTGATTTGTGCTCCTTTCAGATCAGCTGTCATCACTTGCACGTTCCTCACTGTTTTGGTTTAACCCCCATAGGTGGCTAAGCACCACACAGCTATTTGCTCACTCTCCTCCAGCCTGTGTGTTTTCAACACAGTTTTGCTCACAAATCCAAAATATAGCATCATGCGGGCTGCTGTGATAAAAATTAACTGCCTCCCAGCCAGGCCCACTACACTCAAGAGGCAACTAGAGCCTTCAAAGTTTGTGGCAATCATGCTATAGGGCTTAAAAAGGCAATGTTTTTGCTGCTTTATAGTGAAATAGAGGGCCAAAGGTAGACTGAAACAGTGCCGTCTATGGTGTCCAGGCATCGAGCATTTGGCTGCTTCTTTTTTCATTTCATTGATTTTTCTTTTTCTACACAAGGCACTGAGTTTGAAGAAACTTGCTGTGTGAATGGCAATATCAGGGAGCTGTGTAGGCAGTACTAAACGTGTTGTTTCCAGGATTAAGAGATGCCAGGCTGTTGACTATCTTAAAATCAAACAATGCCTGCATTAGGACTTATATACTGGATACTGTTTCCATGAATGGTGAGAGGGTTGATAATGGTAGAGGGAAGTTGCCTCTCCACAGCTGGGAGCTCTTTTCCATGCGTAACAGCCCTCATGCCACCCACCTATTTCAGCAGTGACTGCTACTGTCCTTCTGCCACCATACTCCATCAGATTGCCTGTATTTTGCACTGCAGGGGGGGTTTGTCTAGAAAAAGACACTGCTGCTAGAAAATTTCTCTCAGGGAGCAAAGAACTACAATTGCACACAGGTGCTTGAGGAGTAAGATAGAAATTTACTTTTAAAACATCCTTCGGTGCTTCAGTGCTTGACCATTGGCCTCTGAAATGAGCTGGGGAAAGGTGAGCTGCAGGTTTGCCATCGGCCTTTGAAGGAAACACCTTAGAAATATTTACTGTTTGCGCAGGGACTGAATGAGTCAGAGAGAACAAGAAGGTTTCTCCCTGAGAGAATCTCACTTGGTCAAGCTGGCGCACACTGCTATATGATGCATATGGCAAGCTTGTGTGGCTGCTCCTTCTCGGGAAACTTGCCCTTAGCAAACCTTTCAGCAGTGATGTCTTCTTTTCTAATTGCTTATCTTCTCCTCCTCTCAAGAAAAGATGATGCTTGAGGTTTCAGGGCCAAGGAAACAGTTGTTGACTTCTCGCTTCTCTTGTGCAAAGGGAGTACAATACATGGGAAGACTTGATGCCAGAAGGAGCCTGGCCAAGATGCCACAGATGTGTGTGATCAGTGGTGAAGATTTTTTTTATATCATCATAAGCCATTTTCTAGCTAGTGGAAAATGCAATATGCTGAACATTTTCATTCCGAATGTAAAGAGTTAGGAAGCTTGAGAGTAGTTCTCAGGTCATTTTCCCAGTCAAATATCTTTTGATCTGTGCCACTTCAGTGGCTGCTATATTAAATGGTCATGCGTGCACACTTTGTTATGGAAAAATAGCTTTTTCCTCTTGGTGGATTTCACAGTATCCAGGCCTGATCAGGAATTGGAGGTCAAATCACCAGGTACAGTTGTAATCATCCAAAGATATGATATTATTTTCATTTACTCATGGATTTGAAGTAGAGTATCACCAGCAAGTTTGAAACAAAACAGAGAAGTTGTTATGCTAATTCACTGTTAATGCAACAGTAGCTTCATGTAAGGGTTTAACTGTGTATTAAGAAACTGTTAGCATGCTGACATCATATGAATTAGTGTGTTTTCTGTTCCTCTTTTTTGTAGGGGAATCTTACTTGAAATTATTCAGCCCACTTTTGAACTGGTAGGGAAAAGAAGGACTGTAGCTGGTATTGCTTTTGGCTCACGTCAGCATCTTTCAGGTTGTGAGGAGTTGCTGCCTCCACCAAGCTGGAAGAACTTCCTAGTGCAAAATGTTCCTACAGCATCCAAGCAATTAAACGAAGTCACAGTCTTCTGTCTAGCATGGTGCCCCTCTTGAATTCTTGGAGTCTGGCTCTTAGCTTCAAGAGGAGGGACAGTATTCACCAAATCATTCTGCTGCATGCAAAACCACAAATCTTTCTTAGCCGAGCTGGGGAAAAATGTCATATATTTGGTATTTCTTTGTCCCAAAAACCCACATCCTTTTGCATGTATATAAGGGGTTCCAGCTTTGGATGGATTCCCTTTGTTCCAGCTGGCTTGTACAGTCAAAGATGTGTGCATCTTGTAGAGTTTGTAACAGCACAGGGTCTCATTTGAATAAAGTGGGTTTGCATGTTCACTGCAACAGAAAAGATGCCAGGTGTAAATGCTGCTGGAAGTACATCATTCTTTTTTAAAGGCAGAAATAATATAAAAATGTTTTCCTTGCAAAGAGGGCCCTTGAAAGAGCTATAGAAGTGTGAGAAAGTTGTTTTTCCTTCTAGGCTTGTAAGGTGCATTTGCTCAGTAGGATAGTGATTGAAGCCAGGAGTTTATGAGAGTTGGTACAAATTAAATATCCATTGCTGCTAAAATGTAGCCAGTTCTACTGTGGAAGATGACATCAATATCACGTAATAACTCTGATTCAACTGTAAAACAAGAAATGAAGGGAAGAAGTTTATCTGTAGATGACCACAGAGATTTTTGGAGATTAGTCCATGGTTTGGTCAAATTGTATTCTGGTAGTTACCGTTACAGTGTCACAGTAACTGCATACTCCCCAATTACATTGTTACCATAGACTATTTTGCCACATCCTTGCAATCCCTCATGCAAATACTGATCATAGTCCTAGGATTGTCAAAATATTGATGCCACAAGTGTGGGTAGTATCATTGCCTTTTCTGTGAGGGGCAGAAAATTAGCCCCATTTAGTTCCATGTTATTTTATACTAGAAAGAATTAAAGTTTTTTGCTTCCAATTTATTATGTTACGATATTTTGCTGCTTAGGATAATTTTAGATTAAGGGAAACATACACATATATATATGTAAATGGATTTTTAAATCATCATGCCATTGAAAGCAGTGCCAATAAAATTAAGCGATTCTCATCGTAATCAAAGTTAATAATATTTCTCTCACTGGTCACACTTTGATTTATTTCAAGCATATTAAAATGCAACAGAGAGGTGGAGCAGCGTGAAAACTACATGAAAATGCAGAACTCCTCCCCCCCTCCCCCCCCCCCCCCCCACCCCCCCCCCCCCCCCCCCCCCCCCCGCTCTCATGCAGCTTATTTTCCTGAATGAACTGAAAAGGTTATCCGTACTTCAAGATTTTTGCCGTAAGCGTGGTAGATTTCAAGCTTCCAGCTCGGCAGATTCACTCAGTGGTATTTTTTGCAATTTCTCACTTGCAGAGCGACTCCTCCAGCAGCAGAGCATTACTTTACAGGGAATGCTCTATCCAGCAGGGCTGCATAGACAGAATCACTTATGAGCCCAACTGCCTGTGTGTACTTAGTCTGGGGGTGTCGGTACCCAGCTGAAGCGAACTTCCCTGGCTCCGGTGCACTCGGTGTGCCTGTTACAGAGGGGGCTGAGCACCACCTCGCGGTGCCGCCGGAGACGTTCTAGTCTCTTCCCTCAGTTCGTGCGCTGAGCAGCCTAAATGCATCTCCAAAGCAACATGATCGTTTTGTGTCTGTTGTGTTGTTTCTTTCCCATCTGCGAAAGGGTTGGAGGTATGTTCAGGGTGCTTTGTGCTAAGTAGTAAAGAGGAAGGTTTTGTTCATCGGCAGAGCTGTGTGAAAAAGGACTTGAATGCAAATAGGTTCCTGACGGTAGCCCTGGGCTACCGTATCAGTTATGCTCTATAGGAAGCAAGCAACTTTTGCAAAAGTGTGAACTATAACATGGGCCACTGCTAATCAGCATCGACAACAACCGCATAACTTCAGCTTCCTTGCAGTTACTCCTTTTCATCTCAGATTAAAACAGTTGATGCTGTGGAGCTGAAGGTTTGTGGCTTAAATGCTATGAACAACACAAGAATGGAAAATGAGGGGACTCCTCAGTCTCTGCCAAGCAGTAGCAGGCACTACTGTTTGGTGTCTCTGACAGCTGCAGCAAATCAGACCTCCCCCAACTTCAATATTCCTTTCCAGGGCTGAAATCCACATAATGTCTGTATTTCAGACATTTGTTTCTGACACTTGCATCCGGTTCCAAAAGTACGGTTCAGGAAACCCGGCGATAAACCTAAGATCAGGCTTAAAGCAATAAGAGAATTGTGCTTGTATAAGCATGTCCAAAACATTCTTATTAAAATATATCATATGGAATACCTATTGAAACGTTTAATACCTTCCAAGATCAGAAGTTCCACAGAATATTTATAAAACTGATGTCTTTTCTAATAATTCATATGAATATGTGGATAATCTCTCATAATAGGAAGAACTTAGAATGGATGTGGGGCAGCAGACAGGTAGGTAAGATAAGAAGGTGGGGAAAATATTTATTAAACCTAGCTGTTGGAAAAAACATCAGTGATATTTGCATAGCTAATATTCAGCCACTCCTAACTAGTTAGGCATGAATTCAGAAAGGTGTTTCCATGGTTATGTACTGAAATGCCTTGATTTCAGGTACAATCCTTAAAACCACGTTAGCCCAAACTTGATTGTAACGGACTGTAGCAGCCATATGTGAATACAGAGGTTGTAAAAACTGAGGGTAGCACTTGGAAACTACCAAGTTTAAGAGGGTTTAAACCCAAACCCTCAACGGAAGCAGCTGGAACCTGTCTGAGAAATTTGGAGTAGGAGTAATTAAGCAAATAGAGATGCAGTCCGTTTTAAACTAATATTAGAATTGCATCTGATATTCATTTTATAACAACAACAAAAAAAAGACTTCAAATTTCTCATAGATCTTGGGCTTTGCTTTACCATGAATCCAGTCTGATATTTTTTGAGCTGAGTCAAGGTAAACCAGAGAAATCAGTGTGTTTCACAGTGGCATGAAGAGTGACTCTGGCAAGGGAGGTGTTTGAAAACGACCGAGGGACTTGGGCTCTGAGATTTGTTTAGGGAGCCAAAGGGCTGGAGAATGTTTCCTACCAGCTGCCCTTCCAGGCAGCTTCTTTTGTCCAGTTCACTCAAATGGAGTTAAAATACAAATCTGTTCCTCTTCTTTGCACATCTTTTTATAGTTTTCAAATATTGCCAATTAGTTCTGTGTTATAAGGGGAAAAGAGTGCAGCTTTCTGTCGTCTCGATTGCTGAAACTATGGTTTTCAGCAGTCAACTCCATTAGGATGTTATTAAGATGTTTTTTCTACTTCAGGTCTAATTTGCAGAGGTACTGAGGCTAGTCAGTCCCCTTTTACTTTCACAGGATTTTAGATGCTCAGCATTTGTGAAGAATCAAAGCTAAGACCCTTGTCATTAAGAGATCCATGGCCCAACACTAAGGGGAAAATTTCAGAACTGAAAATATGACAAGTGAAAGGTACTGTGTCATTTTTTCCTGTTGTGAGTTAAATGAAATAAATACAAGTTTTTGGGACAGGTATGTCTTCATGTGGGTAGGTGGGCAGCGTCATTGCCAGGCATGGTGATCACATCTGATTCATGCAATATACCTAATGAATCAGGTTTTCCCATGGGATTTAATCGCCAGAGTCTGAAAATTTTCTTATTCTGAGAAGACTGAGGCTCTCAGTTACTTTGCTTTGAATCCAAAAAAGTGTGTTTTAGCTTGTCACAGATTTACCTCTGGGGATTTGCATCATCATGTTTAGACTCAATGGCCAAACATGAACATGTTTTTGTATGAGATTTCTACTTTCACTTTTTCTGATTGGGCCAGAAATGTAACAGAAACATCACTTTCCTGAGAGTTTTGGGAATACAGAAGAACTTAGAGATATTTATAGAACTATAGATACTTATAGAACTGCAGTTATGATAAAGGAGGGATGTAGAGTTGAATATTTTACCCACTTCTCTCTTTTGTGGAGCAATGGTACCTTCATCTGCAATTGAGCAAGGTAATGCGTTGCTTTGTTCTGGCATCTCTTTTTTTGGTCACAGCACTGGTAGGATATTTGATTCTGTTTCATAGTCAGATGAGATTTGAGCCTAAAATTAAATATTCTTTCTTAGGAGTTCTTAAGCATATTTTTATCTTTGGAATATTCTTCTTATGCTGATGATTTAATCCTTACAAGACTGCAATAGTTGCGGCATTGCTATCCCTGTGGAATTACTGAAGGACAGAGTTTGAAGTCGTTTCACGCAGAAGCCATAGCAGTGACATTATGGGCTTTCAGCCCTGCCCTAACACAGCATCATTATCTGAGCACTTCTGACAGTGAGGGGAAGCTTTGTGGCAGCTGTTCAGCCCTGATGCTACTCTACAATTTTTAGTAGAGATAAAACTATGAGCAAAGAGAAAGATTATGCATTCTTACTCACTGTTTTATCTTACTGCACTAATAGTATATGGAGGGATCCAACTTTTACTTGTGTAAGAAGGGCCTGCGTGAATTTATTGCCAGTGCACTTTTTGGAAATTTACAGGCTGCATGCTGATTGAAAGGAAAATGCTTAGCTGCTTTTCAGACTACAAGTACACTTGAAATTGGTCTGTTAGGGATAAAAAAAAATCCATTAACTGTGAACACTGTTAATTGTATCAGTACTGAAAAAACATCCTCACGTTCTGCCTCAGGTGACAATAGTTCGAGATCTTTTGCTTCCAGGTGGCAGTAGGTCTACTGAAGCTGCAGTAGGTCTAGTGAAAAACCTGTACAGATTCTGCAAGGGCAGACGAGAAAAAAATTTAGGAACATATTTCCCAATGGCATTGAAACTGCATCTCAAGATCAGCTTTTTCTGAAGAAAATTATCTGAAGTACTAATAAAATTGCTAGCATACAATTTCCACAGCTAGAAATACAGAGGTGAAACAATCCCAGACCCTCTTTCCTAAGTATCAAAGACTGTAGGGACATTTGAGTCTGTTCTTACTGTTGCTGAGTGAAGAAAATCTTCCAACAGAAAATCACGCAGTACTTAGGGTATCAGGTTCAGTGAGGACCAAGCTAGCTAGAAGGGTTTTCATTTAAGGATCCAGAACCACAGAAGTGCATGTCGATGTTTTCATGGGCCTATCTTTGACCTTTGTGGGTCTTCCTTGTTGCTTAGTGTATAGCCTAATTACTCTTCTCTCGGCATTTCCATTGTCCTGCTCCAGCCTCAGCATCAGTAAAAAAATTTTCCTCAAGTTTTCACTATCACCATGGTATAACTGGGAGAATGGGCATGCTGAGGGAAGAGAAGCTGGGCTCTGAAACAGCTGGATGCATATTGCAGTTTTGGGCCACTCCCTTTCATAGCAACAATCTTCTTTTACTGAGGATCCCTGTGTGGCTATCAACTGCAGAAGCCCCCGTTTTTCAGCTGCACTGGAGAGTCACTGTCAGAGTGTATATGGGAAGGCATACAGGTCTCATCCAGCCCCCTGAGACCCTCCAGAACAAGAGCATTGGACAGAAACCTCTCAAGGTGCCCACTGATGCATAAAGAAAGGATACAGTAGATGTATTTTGTTTTCCACTTCCTTTTAGTTAGAAACACTATTGATGTCAAGTCTTAGGGCTTTTTTTTTTTTTCCTTACTGGAAGATCTTTACAGTGGGAGTTTTTCCTACCCTTAACTGATGGGACAAGGGTATTGACTCTTGTGGGGAAAAACAGAGTAGGTAGATGATAGTTTAAAACACAAAAATAATAGTCACTTAGGCCTCCTCCTTGCATTCCATAAAGAAATGGAAAGTAGGTAGGACAGGAGAGTAACACAGCATTGTTCTTGCATTTTCTTTACTGATTACCCTGAATGAAAATTTCAGATGTGAAAAAATGTAGCGTGCATAGTGGAGCACAGCAGTGGACTGTAGCCACATGGTGATTGCAGCGGTGTACATTCCTCTGTTTGCTGTTAGTTTAAGAATTCTTTAAGTGAAGAGGGCCTAAGGAGCCATTGTGCTTGGCATTATGTCTCAGTGGGAATTGTTGCTCTATAGAGACAGTTGTTTATACATCCCTTTAGTCAACCTGTCCACCATCTCAATTCTGTTCCTGTTTGATTGGCTTACGCTTCAGATTTTTTTTTTTTTCACAAGCATTGAGAATTCTGACTATAGCTTCTAAGATCTCCACAGTAACTAGAGATGGAGCCTAGTATCCCAAATACCATTCCTCAGTCCTACCTCACTTCCACAGCATTCTACTGTGACCAGCTCTTGCATGTTCACAGGCAAGAGAGACCAGAATATTTGTATTTGAAAAGGACGAGGCCATTTTGGTAGGTGAGCCAATTCACACCAAGAACCCAATTACTACCTGATATGTATTCTAACATCAGAGCGGTACCAATATGTTGACATAGATGGCAGGTATTCTAGCCTGGTTTTGATAAAAACATCTTAGTGCCTTCAGAGCAAAGGATACGACTTTTTGTGTTTTTATAATCTGTGCCTCTGTTCTGGACACAGAAAATCCTAGTTTCAGTTCTTTCTGATAATAAGCATACCCATGTACAAGGAGCCATATATTTTTACAAGACAGCTTGGAGACAAAATCTGTTCTGAAAATTTGATTATCCAAATAAGTACAAAAGTAAGAGGCATAGAGGGAGTATATGGGCATTCACATTTAGTCCAATGATTAATTTTAGTCAGTATTTAGTCTGTTGAGACTCCCTCTGTAGTCAGTGGACAGGACCAAGCTCTTCTAGAGAATGGTTTGGAGCTACAAGCTATGTCAGCCTCCTCTGGTGGGCAATGCTGGTGGCCACTTGCACCTCCTGGCTCATCATCAGGAGCGTTGCTGTGACATTTTTCATTAAGGCTTTGGATAGACTTCTCAAATCGACATCAGCACAAGAGTCTTCAGATAATAATCTGTACATAACTCTGCAGTAGCAAGACTTTGGGCAAGTCATTTATTTACCTGTGTTTCAGCTTTCCAGTAATGTATAGCTAAGAATAGTCACCTGCTGGCCAAAAGGCTTTAGGATCTGAAGCAATGAATGTCTGTAATGACTTTAATATCATCAGTACAAAAGTATTGTGCAAACATATTTAAGTGCATATGAAAGAATAAAGAATTCCTGTTTATTACCCACAGCATTACAGTAATAAACTGCTGTAAGATGCAATGTTTTCCAAAATACTAAAAGCCAGATCGTCCTACTGGTACAATTTGGTGGAACCATGGCAAGCAATTTTTTCCCTTACATGTGTGGCAATTAATTTTTTGAAAGAAATCAACATCCATGGGATACGTGTAATTTTAGATGTAGTTATTTAGATAGAGATACCATCAATTCAATAAAAAACACCATACTTACTTTTAAAAAAAAAAAAGCTAGCTTAAACTAAAATAAAGAAAATGAACTTAAATGAGCAGGAAGATACGGACGTATTTACAAGAATAAGTGTGCAGTGTTCTGTCCATAGATGATCAATTCTTACCATGATATTTGAAAGTGTTATTAACTGTTTTTCTCTCTCCTCTCCTACAAATGACCTGCATTTATAGATGGTTTCCATAACAGTGCATTGAAAAAAATAACTGTGTTTCTTACACCACTGCCTATGTCTTCAGAAACAGTGAGAAACAATACACCTGTTCCTTAAACAAAAATTAAACAAATGCTCAGTCTCCTACATCAACAATAATTGGATTGCTGTAAATGTAGTTAGTATGTACAGTCTTATAGGCTTGGGATTTATTCACTGTGCTTCAGATTTGGTCATAATTTCCTTAAAAATTAGAGAATAATTAGGACAGAATAATGAGGTTATCATTAATAAATGATATTGCTCTTGCACAGGATTACATATCTCACACTTCTGGATGGCTGAAAAACTGGAAAACTGGGTAGCAGGTTATCTGATTTATGATATTCTCCATGTATGATGTTTTGCTGCTTTACTACACATCAGAACTAGATAGCTACCTTACATAGATCTCAAACTCCGATCCTGCTCTGAAGTTTTTGGTGTGTCTTTTCAACACCGAGTATTAAAACTTAGCATTTTGTTGCTGCTGAACTAACATTTCACTTAAGCTGTCTGAGTCTACAGAAGCTAAGGTTTGCTTATGTGGGTTTCTCTATAATCCTGAAAGCATGTTTTGATGGTGATTGTGCTCAATTTACTATGCTCCCTTTATATAATGCTGATCTTACTTTTGATAAAGTAGGCTCTACATGATCGAGCAAAATCAGTATAAATAGATGTGGGGGATTTCTCATGTTTGTTAGTGTTCCCACCCAAGTTTGGAAAATTACATCAGAATAGCAAAAGGGACATTGATTTATGCTTGTAAGAATTTCAGTGGGCTTAGTTGCTGTGAGAACAAATACTAAAGGTAAAATAAAATTGATGTCCTAAAAATCAATTAATTCTATAAATAAAAGCTAAGTGGTGATGCTGACCCTGTGCCATAACAGTATGATCTGTTTACCCTGTGAAATAGTCTGCTGAGTTTTATACCAGTTTAGCTTCCCTTTGGCCTACACATTGGGAAATGTCATTTCAGCTGTTCAGCCTGTTTAGATGTCTGTCTTCTTCGCAGTCAGTGAAACGTCCAGAGTTGTGGCCCCTGTTGTTTTCCTTGGCAAGTGGCAAGGGGTCAGCAAAACACCATTGACATTAAACTTCACAGCTTTGGAGAGGTTCTTATCTTGGAATTTGAGATGACATTGAAGTAGATTCTTCCTGACTTTTTTTTTTTTTTTTTTTTTTTTTTTTTTGTTATATTGTTATGGCATAGACATCTTTATGTTTCACATGAACGTTCATGTGACTATCAGTTCTATAGGTACAATCGGGTACTCTTTTTAACTGTATCTCACTCCTGGCATTTCATTCCATATAGATACATGTATACGTAAGAGAGAGAGACATATATATGTACATATATATAGGGCCTAGTGCCACCCATCTAATGGGAGGCTGATCCTGCTTCTTACTGGAGCAAAAAGGCAATATTCCTTTTGAATTTCAATCAGGAGCACAAAGACAAGTATTATCAGGCAAAGAATTGTAATGTGCTTCCTGTATAAAAGAAAGAAATATGTTCTTGGATGAGGTTTGAAAAGCTGTGGTATCTTAGCTAGGTAAAAGAGGCATGGAGGAAAATATCTTGTATCAGAAGAGATTAAATTACCTCTGAGGGGACAGGAAGAGTTTGAAAAGAGGCCAGTTTTAAATAACAAGTCAAGATGGAAGATCTAAAAATAGATAGATATTGTAGTTTTGACAAGGTCGATTTTAAATGTCTAAAAGTAGAGCGCAATCAGTTTTTCACTAGATCATGAAAAGACTAGGGAATCAGAGGTATATGAGAGGGGAGGGTGATCTGGTTGTGAGAATAGAATGCTAGGGGTTTTTTTTAAAGTGAACAAATCCTCTCAAGTCAGAAAAGAGAGAGAACGGGGACTTGCATTTTGATCTGTGTGTATAATAGTTAACACGTAGCAAATTGGCTTCCAAATTCGCTCAGCTCGGTCTCAACCTGTTTGTTTTGGAGCCCTGACGTACCTTGAGAATAATTGTTCTCTGCCCTTCTGTAAATAACCCCAAACAATAGCAGAGCTCTGGCAGCTGCTGCTTTGATCTGAACATACAAAGCCACGTTGGTACAGCAGCAGCTTTGGAATATAAAAGAGGAAATCATACTCAAAAACACAGCATGTGTGTGTGCGTGTAATCTTTGGTATAGATCGGAGCCATTTTGCTTTACCTCCTGACTCCTGTGAGAGAGCCAGTTATTAGAATTGCTCTGCTGCAATTGCTGAACGCTTCGTGCAGTGTGTGCGTGCACACAGTGCATCCGTCAATTGGTGTATTGGCCTTAGTGGTTCTGCATGTGTTTGTGTCTTTTCAAAATCTATCTATCTTGCAAGTCAGTCACTCATTTGGACTTTCAGTCTGTTTAATCTTTTTATGATTTTATTGATTTGTTCATGTCGAGGGTACAGAAGAAAGAAGCCGTTTTAACTGCTCTGTAAATGGCTAGAACAAGACAACTGAATTTACATGTCCTGTCTTTTAAAGGCAGGTCTAAGAATGTGTTTCTACTCCCACTGAAACAGCTGCTAAAAAACCTAGGTAGGTTCTTTTATGATATCTTCATGGGGCCTTGCATATCTTGGGAACTCTCAGGAAGGGTGTTAGACACAAACAAGTTGATGAATAAAAGCTTTTTACCAAGAAGTGAGCCTCTTCAAATTTACTAAATCACCAGGAACTCTTTTCCATTCTTAATTCTTTTTGGGGAAGAAGCTATGCTTGTGGTGGCTGACCTGTGTTTGTGTTGTTTCAGTCTCTGGCACACTGAGGTCGGCTTTGCTTTCCCTTATCTGCTCACCTTGACTCAATGCCACAAAATGTTTCACAGGGATGCAGGAGTGAATTCTGAATTTACAGTGTCATTGTAGCCTGATGTTTTGTTTCACAGACACTGTTCTAAATGCTTTAAATTCGGGATTATTTCCTTCCCTGGAAAAGGCTGTGGGAGGGAGGTGTTAACTAGCAGGTTGATTCTGCAGAAATGATGCAGCAGTAATGCATAGAAATTTTCATCAGGAGCAAATATTTTTTGGTCTAGATCAAAATAAGCACCAGGTTTAATAATCTGTGCCTAGCACTTCTCACTGAACTTTGCTTTCTCCCAGGCACCCTGCATCTTCCATGTCTTTGGCAGCTTTATTAAGGAGAGGTACAAATTAGGCTGGAAGTGTCAGTAAAGTTCAAGCTCTACTGCTGTTGGGGAGCTTGAGACAAAAGTTGGGGTGCTGATAGAGGGAACTAAATGCAGTCCCAGTGAACATAAGGGCAGATGTGATTCCACTAGATAAGTTATCCAGGATCATTACTGTCCTGCACACTCTGTCAGATGCAGCATCTAACACCAGCAGTGCAATGACTGTAGGTATCCAGTACCCTTTCCCTCAGTCTTTGCTTTTAGTCATTCAGAGGCTGCCCTCTTTAGTAGTAACAAGCAAGGATTTTCCTTGCTTCTTAACAGAAGGGACTGGAGAGTCTGGCTCCTACCTTTCTGAGCCATCATTTAATTTTTCTATTCCTGCTAATGTTATTCCTTCACTGTTTGTACGGCTGGCATGCCCTATGGAGGGCCAGCACTGAGACCTGAACTCAGACTGTCAGCTGAACTCTGTGTGTTGAGAAATACCAATGTCTCCATGCTTTGCAGACAGTTCCACTTTTCAAGCAGTTTTACCCT
>NW_010553616.1:12042-12790 GCF_000687285.1 Phaethon lepturus | reverse complement strand
TTCCTGCTGGCTTGTGGTTCTGGTCACTACTTTTGTGTTACAGAACTGCTCCAGAAAATTTTAACAGCATGCAGTGCAAGCTTCTTGTGCAAAATTGTCTGCTCCATATGCCCTTCTAAAGTCAAATCTAAAGTGTGAGACAGCAGACTGTCCTTGGTGCTTTTTCAGACAGGCTTAGATTTTCAAACCTGGTATTTAGCTTTTGACATATATGGATTTAAAAAGTCGAGAAGAAGGAACGCAGAAGTATCCTCTTGCTCAAAAGTTATTCATGTCACTCCCATCTCCCTAAAGACAAGAGTGAGAATTAATTCCTTCAAAATACTGCACGATTTTGATCCTACTCTCAACTTCATAATTTTTGAGTCAGGAGAGATTAATCCTATGAATTAGATTAATTTTTCTGCAAAAGGGGGATACAGTTGGGAAAATACCATTTTGCTGCTAATTGTTTTTGTCTTGATATTTCTCTCAAGCCAAGAATTCTCAACTGCTTTATGAACAGAAAGTCTCACAGTAGGTAGTGTTAAATGGGACCAACTGGCTACCTGCTGCAGAGCAAAAGCCCACGGACATCCCCTTCCCACTTGACAGTTCTAACGCTTTCTAGTGCTTTCTTCACTTGTTGTAATTGTTCACGTAGTGACAATTTCTGGCACTCTGTTGCTTGCCAAACACCAAACTGTGATGTCTGTTAGCATCTTCCTCTTTCTATGAACACTGTAAAAATAATCTCCAGGCTGAACTA
>NW_010553616.1:0-12011 GCF_000687285.1 Phaethon lepturus | reverse complement strand
AGCAGGAATCTTTGTGATGTACTGATGTTGAATATTTAAATTACAATCTTCTAATCTTTCATTTACAGCATCTAGAAGATGTTGAACAAATTAAAATAAAATGCCACGGTATTCCACCTTGACGGGGCATCTGTCAAGGAATCAACATTTTTAGAAATGTGGGTTTGGTTTTCCACCCTGTGCACCTCCCATCTTTGACAAGAGATATACTGTGTTCAATACTTCTAAGGCCATATATGTCAAAACCTAAATACCAGTTTTGATAATCTAAGCCTGTCTCAAAAAGCACCGAGGACAGTCTTGCTGTCTCACACTTGAGATTTGACTATGTCCCTGCTTTAGAAGGGCATATGGACTGAGTAGACAATTTTGCTCATAAAGCCTGTACTTCAGTAGTTTAGTGTTAGTCATGGTCTATAAAGGACCATGAAGGTTGTGAGTCACTGCTCTCTAATAGGGTTCTGTGAATTTTAGTATTGGTAGGCCTTTTAGGTTTGGTGATTGAATTATTAAGGGTATAGCCTTGATGGGAACATGTGACTAATGGCAAGACTTAAATTGAGATGTTATGCTTCTGAACTAGTCTTAAATAGTAGGTTGAAGCCTTTTTTTTAATTAACAGCGGTCCGTGTGATACAAGGTATTGGAGCAAGTGAGGTGCCCTAGGAAGTGCTGGGACAATGACCCACAGAAATGGTACAATCTACATCAGCCCAGGCAGCTCATGAACAACAGATGTAACTTTTCCACTGAGTCACCCATCTTGAAGACATTGAATTGTCTACAATTATCTGTTTTCAAGAGTTCAGCTTTACTGGTGCCTCTTTAGGCATTATTATCTGCTTTGCATCATATGCTTTGAGGCCAGAAGACACCATTGTGATCTACCCTGACCTCCTGTATGACACAGGACTTAGTCATTTCTGCTTGTAACTGCCCTTTGAGCTATGAAATATCTGTTTAGAAACACGTCGTATCTGAATACATCACTGACTTCAGCACATTTGTCTTTAAATATGTATCTACACTAAGGATTTACAAGTCCCTTAAAATCATAAGGGACACTTACCAATTACACATGCAATATACATAGTAAAGCCATAAATTAAGCCCAAGTTCCTTGAATTCTGTATCCGTATCTTTGTTTGGAAACGATAACTACTGAACCCCATTTCCAGCACTCAAAATTAGGCTTGTTCCCTTTTCATCTTGGCTGGATCCTCTGGTAGCATTACTGAAATAGCTGCTACTGGGGTTTGGTACCTCAGTGACTTGACATCAGACCCTGCCTTTTCACAGACCATCTCAGTGCCATTTCTTACTAGGGTTTGCAGAAAACTGTCCAAAGTCTTCAGCTCTGCCCGGCCTGCCCCATATCATGTGCATCCTCAACAGATCGAGGCTTTGGTGGGAGCTGCAGTCCTCCCTGAGGTTCTGTGTCTCCTACAGGAACATGGGAGATGGTTTGCACCTAGGATGTCGGAGAGGTACAAAGAAAGTTACTTGTGCTCTGATTCCAGTTAATCTCCTTTGACAGAGGTGGAAGCCAGTCCTGGTGTAGCTCTTCTGAGTGAACGGGCATGTGCCTTGATGTTGAGGTGGGACAGATGGGACCTGGTACCATTTGCGTGGCCAGGCTATGCACAGAGAAGTCCTGCTCAATACTGGTAGGGCACAGAAGCTGCCTAAACATTCCTCTCACCCAAAGGTGCAACCCTTACAGCTGGAAAAGTAGTGAGATGGTCATCCTGATGCAGTCCACCTGTGACTGCCCAGCCAAAGGCCTTTCCCCTTGTGTCATGGCACAATTTTGTGCTCAGCTGTTCAGGTACCGGTGTTTCTTTGGAGGTGGCTGGCTACACGGTGCCCTGTAGTAGCTTCTACCTCTTTCTGCTTCATCATCTTCTGGGTTTTTTTCCCCCATGCCTTGAACAGCAGTAATGCCTCACCCCTATTTAGCATCTTCCATTGCTAGTGCTTTCACAGACTGAGGTTTTCTCATCCTGGTCTGTTGGCTTACTGCATCTCTGCTCTTAAAAGCCCAAGCAAATCCTACATTTAAAAGGTCTTCTCTCCTGTTAAATAACAGGTAGGTGTGGGCAACAGGTGTAGCCACTGAAGCCCTAAAGTACAGCTGGAGCTGGGACATTTGAGGCACCTGGGGGAGATGCTGGAGGCCTGCAGCTGAGGCCATTGTGCTAATGGTGCTGCTGCCTGCACATGGGCCCAAGCGCTATGCCCCACTGCAGTGTGAGGTGAGGTGGCCTTCCTTCTGGTGGCCGGGTGTGCTCCCCGAGGGGCACGAGCTGCGGGCAGATGCACTGGGTGCAGTTGCAGGTCAGTGGGGCTGGAGGAAGGGTGCTGGGCCCATGGACTGGGCAGGGAGTGTGGTACTTGGGTGTGTTTTTCCCTACTGCGCGCAGCCCTTTTTCCCCTGGATAATTTAAACTGTAGTATAAGTCAGGCTCAGAGGAGAACGTGTTGGTGTTTTCTAGTTTAGAGAGGAGATAGGTTGCCTTAGCTAAAATTTTCCCTTTTTTACCTTTTAGAATGGAGATCTTGCTGCCCTTTGTGTACTTCCAGGAAGGCAGGAGCAGGCTTAAGGCAAGTCCTTGGGGAGGAGGAGGTTTCCAAGAGCAGTGGCAGAACAGGGAATAGGAACAGGGTTTTAAAGTCTTCCTGTATTCAGAGCCATAGCCTGCACTGATCTTTCTTTTGACACACCTTTAAGAAACATTTAATAACCCAGGATGCTAGATAGATGAAGTCTGATGTTTGCTTATGTTGTCTAATGCTACTTTCATTAAGCTCCAGTGCTGCGCTTCTGAGACTTACTTGTAGTTGCATGTCATGGATGTAACTGAATCTACTCTCCCAGGACTCTCAGTTGAATTCATAAGGATTTCCCAGTCAGTTCAAGGCTCTCTGGATCCTTACTGCTTTCCTGTCTGAATGTCTCATTGCTGTCGGTTTTCCCCTTTATGTGCATTTTACTTGGCAGGGGGGGGGGGGGGGGGGGGGGGGCTCTACAGCCTGGCTTGTGCTCAGACCTCCGCGCTCCTTACGTCTCATGATGCAGACTGGCTGCACTGGAGCTGCTCCGTCACAGCACACATGAAACTTTCCTGTTTACTTAAGGCATGCAGCTGAAGCAATGCTTTGTACCTTTTCCCTCATATTACAGCTGAAATGTTTCGGAGGGCCATTTTGGAAGAGGCAGGCCTACCTGAGAGCTGGGAGAACAAACTCTAAACTGCCTTTTCCTCCTTCCTTTTCACATGTTACTCATTCCATTGGGACAGGCAGTAGGCTGAGAGACTCTGTGGCGTGTTATCAGTGGAAGTGACTTCCCCCACCCCACCTCACGGTGTTTCTGAAGAGATGCATTTTCTTTCCTGTCTGCCCCGTCCTGCAAAGTAGCATGTGTATATGGGGATGAAAGGACTCTAAGGAGATGATGATATTGAGAAAGGTGGTTGAACACAAAGGGGATGAATACAGGAAACCAGGAGGGAGAAGGAATGAGAAGGTGGCCAAGAAACAGGTAGAGCAGTATTTAATGTGCGGGTGGGGAAATAACAGAAAATGGAGACTGAAATCCAGTGGAAGGGAAGCTCCTCAGGGAAAAGACTTACAGGAGTCTTGGTCTTTTGCTCTCTGGCAGCTATATAAACAAAAATACTTCCGACGACTACATAATTAGCTAGTGTGCCTCACTGTCACAAATACTGAGGCAAAGAAACATTGAAAAAAGGTTTAGATACTTATACGACTAGTAAGACTATTTACAATTAGGATGTGAAACCTGCTTTATGATTTTAGGGTTGGTCTCTCACTGGTTGGTGCTCTGGAAGAAAACTTACTCTCCAGGTGCCCTCTGTGTATGCTGACCTCTGTGACCTGTGAAATGGGGAATTTGTAAGCTGTGAACAAGTGTATGATATTATTAAGTATAAAAGGTAAAAATTAGTGGATCAGTTCAGATTTCTAAAAGTGAGAGAGAGAAAATGAAACATTAGAACTGAAGGGGGGAAATCACTGATTTTGTCTTTCTTCTGTGGGAGAGCGTTCCCCCTCTTCAGTGTATGAACACAATTTGTGGCTGTGATCCTACAATTGTAAAATATAAAGCTGGCAGGAATCATTATGACACTCTAGCCTGAACTCCTGTATATCACAGGCTTTCAGACTTCACAGAATTACTTTCTGTTTACTTTAAAGCTTATCTCAGGGGAAGATAAGACAACTTGGTTTCAGAAAGTCTCCTCGAATTTAAAAATCCATCTTAAACATGTACTCCAGTGTGAGTCTGTTTGCTACCAAAAGGGAATGTACTTACCGTCACCTTTGCCTGATGGCAAGCTGCTGTTCTTGTTCAGTATTTTGCCATTTACTGCAAATAATGGGCCTTCTGTTCTGGGAGCTCTTCCTTGAGAGCTTAACTGGGCCCCTGCCATGGGGGAGCAAGGCTTATTTATTTTCTGCAGGTACTGTGATTAGAACAGCCTAATGCAAAACACAATAACGGGTTTGGATGTGGAAGCCAATACCAAAGCACCTTATGTAGCTCTCTTGAGTAATTAATGGGAATACCATTTAGTTTCTGAGGTTTTTTTGTACTGAGACTGGTGATCTATTGTTAACTGGATCTGTACACCTGATATTTTTGGTTTGGGGTTGGTTGGTTGGGGGGTTTTTTTGGTAATTTTATTAAGGTTTTTTCATCAGGAGGCATGAAGTAGTTGAAACTTGCTAGCATTTGAAGAAATCCTCTTACAGAGGAAGATTTAATATATGCATTGGTATCTGTGCAGTATTTGGTCCACCAGTGTTCCTAGGTCTCTTCCTGACTTGGAGGGTGAAGGATTTCTTTCTGGTGAAAACTAGATAACAATTGCATTTGTCAGTGGGTGAGTTATTTGAAAAGAGTGCATCTGGGGTATGTGGTTATAAACCATGAGCCTTTTTTATTGCATTCAAGGAGTACATTTGTACGAATGACTTGTATTTTCCTCCATTTTATGTGGCTGGGACGTACAAGGACGCTGGAGTACAAAGTTAGCTGAGATTGATTATATATAGTGTAACTTAAGAAAGTCCTTATGGCTTTCTGTGTGACACTTCTGTGCTACGATAGAGTAACTACGCATGGTCTTTCTTTTTGGGGAAAGAATGAGGAAATAGGAATCAATTCAAATTGGTAGCTTCAGTGCAGGCAATTGAAAAAGGAAGCTGTAGGAATTAAGTGTGCGTTTTTTTTTTTTTAAAAAAAAACAAAACAAAACAAAACAAAAACCCCAAACCCACAAACAACACAAAGAGAAAACCCCCAAAACCAAACAACAACAACAACAAACCTCACCAAGAACTTCACTATGGGGAATAAGTTTAAAATTTGAGGATGGATTTATTTAACTACTTAATCAAAGGAAGATTTCACTATGGAGTGTGAGTGATGAAGATCTTAAGTGATCTCTTGTAGCACAGAAAAAGCAAAGGTAATCAGCAAATACATTACTCTATATTTGGAAAGGTGCCGGTTGATGATCTCAAAATAATTCAGTATCGGTGATCAGAAAATTCTTTACACGTGTAGTGTGTGATGTATATATGTTTTTTTTAAGCCTTTGAGGCCTAGAGATTTATTACAAAAATGTTTTACAGATCAATCGATAGTTTTATCTTTAAAACATCAGTTCTGATTTCTAGCAAAATCTGGACAACTGAAAATGAGCTGGAGTATTGGTTAAGAGCTGTTGCAGTGCCACCTTTGAGGATGGGGAAAGATGGCAGGGTGGATGATGTGTGCTGTACATGCACCACTTTTTTATTTGATCAAGAGCATGAAAGATGTAATGGGTGTAGTGTTATGAGCAGATAAAGGACAGAGGTGTTACCATGTATAGATGAACCAAACAGGTGATGGAGACACAAACAGTGATCAAGTCCAAATCAAACAGCCTAAATTTTTTTTTTAATAAGAGGTCAATTGGACTCATTTGGGCAATTGACTTAATATAGCCTGTGGCTAATTCCTCCTTCTAGGAACAAAAGCCATTGCTTTCTTTGGAAGCAATTCTTCTGAAAAGGAGCTGGGACTTGTTTAACCAGTTGACCATGTGCTCCCTCTAATTTTGTAGCTGAAAAAACTGGGCTGTGCGAGTAGTGGAATATTCAGGCAGTGGTATTACCTTGTGTGTGATGTTGAAGACCATTAACAAAAGTAAGGATTTCAGGTTTTGTCCTTTGCATCAAAAATAACATTTCTTGGTAAGTTGGAAAAGGTTCAGAAGAGGGTTATAAAAATGATGTGAGATCTTACTACCTAAGGGTGTGTATTTTATGAGTGTCATAACATAACTTGAGACTGAGGAAGCTCACTCTACAGAGTTTATAGACGTGAAGGTTAAGAGGGGACTTGATGACAGCCTACAGATACTTATTTGGGGCAGAGATCTCTGATTGTAGACTGCTGCTTAATCTTTTGGGAGCAGAAAATGTGTAATGAGGATTGATGACTGGAAGTGGAAGCTAGGCAAATTGAGACTTAAAATAAGGAACCCATCTTTAACAGTGTGGGTAATTCATCACTGAAACAATTTTTCTAGTCTGATGGTAGATTTCCTATCGCCTGAAGTCTCTAAATCAGGACTGAATGTCTCTCTAAAAGATAAGCTCTAGTTCAAACTGAAGTTATGGTCTCAGTGTAGAAATTACTGGATGAAATGCTGTGGCCTGTGTTGTGCAGGAGGTAGGTGTATGTGATCATAACACTCGTTCTGCCCTGAAAAATGTATTAATCTGTTCCTGGCTCATCTGGAACTGACCTTGTTCAAACTTGGTGATTTTATGTGTAAATGGATGAGTGATATTTACCTCCCTGAAGATACAAGACCTTGGTTAATAAAAAAGCTTGTGAAGGCTGTAGAAATACTATCTGGAAATATATGGAACTAGAAATCATGGTCCCTTTGCTGGTAGGGCTGTACGTGTTCCCTGAAGCTATAGGAAACTCTGCATCAGAACCTTTCTTCTGGTCCACCCCTGCCCATCCATGCCAGGTTCTTGTCCTGCGGGCTTCTGTAGCAAAGGCTGTTTGAAGGGTAGGTGGGAACACTCAGCACCACTGGGTGAGACACCCAGTACTTTCTGGTCTCTCTGAACTGGATACTCGCTAGCTCTAATTACAGCTTAGCGACATTAATGATATGTGTGAATCTTGTTGTGGGTTTGCTAACAAGAAGTTTGCAGCCAGAGATGAAAGAGCAGGTTGACCAAAGTCCCTGTGTTCAATCACTTGTAGCTTTCTTACCAATTCAGCGGAATACCTGTGATGGTAAGTGTTTGGAAATCAGACCTGTGCTGTCAGGGTTCAGGGTTTGCTGACGGAAAAGTTGTAATTCTGCTGACGGTATTAGACTATAATTTGTGATCTTTGGGTAATAGTGAATGAATAAGTGAATCCTGGGTTATGAGTGGTGTGCCATTCTGGTGTTTAAACACTGCTCATGTCTTGCAAGAAGCAAATCTAGTTGTCAGGAGGTGCTTTAAATCTGGCTGTGTCAGCCTGTAATATTCAAGATCACTCTAACAAGGCAGAGAGGGGTTTAAAGGCTGGCACAGAACTCATCAGCTCCACCCAGCTTCAGTCACTGCTGCTGGTTCTCGCTCTCTCAAAATTCACCCACAGTATGTCAGGTATAGAAGATATGAGTTGGCTTTAGGTAGTACCCCTCTATATTCTGTAGTTCCAGTAAATAATGCTGGAAAAAACTTAGTGTTTGATTTCTTTCTTTAGCAGGTTTATAATATATGCAATCATTATGCTTCTCTGTACATTACACAGAACACAAACCAGCTTTTTGCTTGGCTGAGAAACAATTCAATTTACATACACAAATTAAAACATAGACCCTCCTTTGCCAAAAACTGGATCAGCTGCACTGTAAAGGCAGTTTTCTCTGTTGAAGAAAAAAGCCCATATAATTAGACTAACTGTGTCCTGCTCTTGTACCTCTAAGTCCTGAATTTCATTTTGGAGCTAATACCTAGGTGCTTCTGTGGTCCGTCCTCTCCAGTGCATGGCCCTTTCCAAAACAGGTACTTCTCATTTTGGTGGGGAAGGCTCCAGTGTCCAAAACTTACTAATACTGCTGCCACTCTTGCATTGTGCTGTGGGTTACTGCGGAGTGCTTTTGGGTCTAACTGAGGTCAAAAGGGCGTAGTACAGAGCTAAATTCATTTTAGCTTTCTTTAAATGAGATTTCTTAAAATGAGACTGTGTTTACTAAAGGTGCAGGATTGACAGACAGGCTTGGATCTTAATATCGTGCTTCCTCTTACAGCAATTTGGATGTGTGCGGGGGGGTGGGAGTGTTACATACTGCTGTGCTAGTCTCTTTCTTGAAGAGCAAGACTCTCATGATACTTTTATGTTTTGCTCCCTTCTCAGGCAGTGGAGAAGGAATCCACCATAGCTGTGTACTTGCTACCAAATTGAGTGAAGAGAAGTGAAAGTTAAAAAAGTTTTTCCTTGGAACATTTGGCTTAAGGTGATGAATATTTGATTTTATTTTTAGAGCAGAACTTGCTGAAAACAGAGGTGAGAATGATGGATGTTTTTGAAACATAGCCGTGTTTTGTTGCTTTGACTGTTAGACCTAGCGTATCTGTTCTCTAAAATGTTGTCAAGATTTTTTTATTAGCTTTATTTTATGCTCAATTTTTTTGACATTTACAGGGTTTTTTCTGTCTGAGCATGGTGGGAACACAAGCTTCCCTTAGCTGGGATTTTTCTAAACCAAATGGGAGCTGTCTGCTGTCAGCACTCTGATAATTAGTAACTGGACAATTCTTTGTAGTGGCAACACCTTGTTGTTTTGCAACTAGCACACCTCTCATTTGTTTGAGGTACTCCTGATCTGAGAGACGATCTAAATCAGCTATTTATAAATACAAGTGGTCCTTGAATCTTCCCAGTTTTCCCAGAGTTCTCTGAGATATGGTATTGCTTCTTCCAAGCCTCTTCTGATCAGCCAAGTTTTTTTCCTATTGATACCAGAAACTTCCCTAAAAATTGATATGGTATCTTTCAGGGTGGCAATATTATAGATTGGGGATGCAGATATAAGCCATTCAGTTGAGCCTTACTGTTACCTATCTAGCCAAACTACATTATGGAAAAGAAATCAGATGCATGAATGTTATACTGGTTTGGTGGACAGGGCAAAATTGAACAGACACTAGATAAGTGCTTTTATGGTAAAATGTGCTTCTCTAGTGGGAGATTTGAATGGCTGAAAAAGAATGATCATGATGACGTGAAAATGAAGCACATAGACATGCTAAACAGGAGTAAACAGCATTTCCAGATCTGATAGAGGAAGAAAAATAATTTTCAACTGGAGCAGAGTAATTAAAACATCACCAAACCCAATAAGGTGAAGAACTGAAGAGTAGGGTGGGCTCTTATGAAGTCTGAACATTTTTTCCCAACCTTATTGCATTGTTTACGATAAATCTGGTACTTAAAACCTGTTTTGCTTTATCTGGAAGGTCTTTTAAGAGTCTTGATATTCTGCCATCCCTTCCCACTAAATACATACTTTAGCAAAGTTAGTTTGCTAAGCATCTTAGAGATGGTGAATCTGCCTCTCTGGAGAAGAAAAACTATTAGAAGGAGGGAAAAATGACTTTCTTCTTATAAACAGGAGTTCAAACTTGTATTTCTACTTTTCTGTAATGGTCACTCTTTCAGTAGAGTTTTAAGAGAAGGTCTCCTGGGTGCTATTACCATCCTGTAATGCTTTTACTTGGTGGTGCAGCTGGCACTGTATATGCTTGCAGTCTCCACTTCCTTTTTGAACGCAACTAGTACCAGTGAGAACGAGCTTTTTTTTTTTTTAAGGTATTGACTTCAGCAAGTGTGGCTGGGAAACAGTCTTGAAGAGGACTGCTTGTATTTGAAGACTTAAGTGGTGCTAGGTAATTGGTCTCCTCCAATGCAGGCTATGTACCATGTAATACTACTACTTGTGGCACTTGGAACTTCTTTGTCATATTGATTCATCTTCAGTAATTCTCATGACCATTTTGCAGTGTCTGTATTGAATCTTTGATTCTTCTTTTTTTAATACCAACAATTATTTGGCACTTCTGAATGTGCAAAGAACTCAACTGATGGGCAATGATGACACAGTGAACAGATTCTGTTCTTCCCTTGCCACCACCCAATGCCTATGTGCCACAGACCATGTCACAGATTTTACTGCAGTGCCACATCCAGGTCCTATTACCCCCCTGCCTTTTTTTTAAATAAAATTAATCTCCGATGACAATCTTCTGAGACTTACGTATTTCTGTCCTTTTGTCTCATTCTTCATTGTATACCAAGTGAATATATCTTCCTATAGCTGAAAAGTATCTTTGGCTTCAATCTTCAGCAATAGATAGTTTCTTATACTTGGTAATTTGGTTTTTTTTTCCTTTGTTCCTGCTTGGTCCCTTTTCTTCAAGGTATGTCCCTATGAAGAGCTGTCAATTTTGTTCAGCGTGCTGATATGTATTGCCTTCTGAATGGCTTCCAGAGACTGAGCACAGCTACTACTGCGCTGTGTCCCTGAGCATTCATGTAACTCGTCAATTCTCACTGTTGGTAAACAAGTCACAAATAGCACTTGCTGATCCTGTTTCCTAGATGCATAAAGACAGTCCTTCTTTCTTTGAAAAACTTAAGTTTCTGGTAGCTGTTTGCTCTTTCTGAAGAGCAGAATCATATGGGAGGACTCTGGGAATTGCAGACTCATGAGAGAGGAGTGCAGACATTTCTGATGGTTGGGGCAAAAGGTCAGAGAACAAAGCTGCTGAGTTCCATTTAGCTCGGGCAGTATCTTATAATTTACATGTGTCTTAAGACTTCATTTTCTTGTTCTGTAAAATGGAGGTGATTACAATTTTCATTAATAATTATTTGAACTTTTCTAAAAGAATCATTTATAGTATTACAAAATATTGTTGGTACATTTTGAGTCTTGGTAAATAAGTGAGAGGAAATCAACTGAAACCAATCTTTGCTTTTAAGCATATTTATGATTTTGAAGCACAGATGCATGCTGCTGATGTGAGATTTCATGGCAGGAGGGGAGAGTTTTCTTCAAAGAATTTTGATTTTTCTGTTATGCAGTCCTTCCTGAAGTGTTTCAGTAATATATGATTGATTGCACACTGTGGTGAATACTGCTGTACATCTCTGGATTGATTACGTTTACAGCAATGTAACTTCCTATTGAAAAGGTTGATGATGATGCAGAGGATTACCCCATCCCTGTAGAGACACTAGGGATACTTCCCTCCTGGACACTAGATTTTTTGGTTTGCTTGTGTGGGATACATAACATCAACATGGGCTTCTTAACAGCATAGAAGGGTATCACGCATTCACCTTGCTGAATTCAATGGCTACAGGGCTTCTGTAGGCTTAGGGATTCAGTCAAACTGTGTGTGTCATGCAGGAAGGAAGAGGTACTGCTTTGTTGGCCAACATCTGGCCTGCAGCTGGCCAATGTAAAATAGGAACTTTAAGAGAGTTAGTTACTTTACTGAGGAAAACTTTAACACCAACATAGAAAAAGCCTGGGGATTTGAGATTATCATCTTCATAATATTTTGGATGACTTTGGAGGGAAAAAGCATGAAATTAAAGATTTGTGCTTCAATAAGTCCATTTGCAGTCTAAACGGAGCAGATGGACTTTGTGTGCATGTATTCAGGCATAACTAGTGTTAGAAGAACAGGCTATCTGTGTCTGCTATAGCTTTACTTAGTCTTACTGATTTTTCTGATGGCATTACTGTTTCATCTGCATCATGAAATTCTAGGAGGAGTTTAAAATTATGAATATTTAAGTATGTAGCCTAGAAATTTTTAGTTAAGATTTCCTGAACTTGTGTGATGCTTTCACATGAGAGAGCATTGTAGATGCTGTTGATCACATTTTTATGTTAGGATCCTCC
>NW_010553615.1:0-8190 GCF_000687285.1 Phaethon lepturus | reverse complement strand
TAACGCACAGATCTGTTGCTAAAGAAGGGAAGTGAGGGACAACCCCTGCAATTAGAAGCTCAGGGGTGATTTCAAGTAGGTAAACTGCCAGGGCTGGTGATGTGCCAGAGCAGGGTTTGGCCAGGGCACCATGGCCGACACCTGCACGGGTACAAGAGACACCATGGGATCGACGACTTTGAGGGCTCAGGGCCTCCGGCCTCCTGGGTCACCTCAAAGCTCTCCCCTCCAGCGGCACGGCACCGAGGTGCAACATCTGCTCTGCAGTTGACACCAGAAGCGTCATCATCACGAACTGGTCCAGTGAAGACTCAGCCTGCAAACCACAACCTAATGAACCTCCAGCCCCACACTGTGCGAAGGCTCTTAGCCTGGTGTGGGCTGACCTGGGGACGGTGGAGACGGATGGAAAACCTCCCCTGCACGCTGCCAGGCGCAGCTATCAGGCCAGCTTGGTTCCTGTAACGTGTGAGCTCTGACAAGAACGTAGGGAAAAAAGAAAAAGCTGACCACAGGCAGATTTCTTCCTAACTGTGTCACTGGTGAACGCTGTAATTCCAAGCCGGAGGTGGGAGAATGGGTTTGTTTTCACAAGAAACCTGTCGACGGAGAAAAGAAAAATTTGAGGAGAATTTAGCAACTGGCTGAATTTGGCAAATAAATTCAGCTGGAGAAAATAGCTAAAATAGTTCAAACTTGGGGAGAGGGGGGAGCGGGAAAGGAGAAATTCTGAAAATCCATTATTTGCACAACTCTCCTCCAAAGAGCTTATATTATACTGCCCGCTACCAGCTGGCCCGAGATTTAGGTTGCCTAATATTTTCCGTTATAAAAGATTCTTTCAACATTTTTATTTTTTTAGAAGCTCTAACACCTCCATTGTTTGCAGCAGGCCCTTATAATTTGGCAGGGACAAAGCCCCTGGGCTAGAGAAGTGCCTTTTCTTTCATCCATGAAATTCCAGTCAGGTTTGGCTGGATGAAAAAAAAAAAAAAACTGTTAAAAATCACCATTTCCCTTCTCTCTCTTATGTGCCTCAAGAAAATATGCTGGCGGGCCGCCAGCATAGCAAGTGAACGTGAACGTTCTCATTAAATTGAGTCCAGGTTGTCACCAAAGCAGCCGTCCAGACTCTGCTGGGAATGTCTGGGGGCTTCCAGGGCAACTGCAGCAGCAGGAGAAGAGTTGCGGGAGACTGAGCACCACCCTGAGGAGTTTCTCCGACAGGAGAAGGAGACAGAGAGGGGAAGGAGCTCCTCCTGCTCCTCCTGTCACTGATTTAAAAGACCTGGCAAGCCAGTCTCTGTGCCTTGGGGCTTCTGCCCCTACTGCTTAGGCTGGGAAGAGTAGAGCCAAGTTCTCGCTCAGCCAGCTGTGAAATAGCAACACTAAGCCACGCTCCTCTCTCTCCAGAACCTTGCTCTTCTCCTCAGGAACAGCAATCTTGTCCTGCTGTCCCCTAATATAATTAACCCTGTGGTCCTAATTGCATCAGTCCATTTCTGCGATGCTGAACAGAAAATGGGTTTGGTGGTTGTTGGGGGTTTTTTGCAGCACTGAAGAGGGGATAGTTGTCTTGGAAAAGTTTCTGATCTACAGGTTGGAATTGGACCAGCGCAGAAGACTGTGCAGGAAGAGATGAGAGCCCAGGAGCCAGACTTACTAGGGAGGCAGCTTCCAAATGGTGGTCAGGAAATAGAAATGGGACCATGTGTACAGAAATGAGCCCAGAGAGCTAATGGGAGTGGAATGGGAAATGGGAAAATTTGGACATCATTGTGCAGGAGACCTGGTGAAGGCCTGGAAGATCTTAAGTAGCCAATATAATCCACTCCTGGCAGAGGAGACTGTATTATGAAAATCAACATTGAGTGGAATATAGCAAGATGAGCACTAAAGCAGGAAGGAACATAGAAATATATCATTTGGTGGTCCCCCAGTCTAATTTTTGGCCTTAACAAGTGACGTTGGAAAGGATGGCACACAGAAGCTCTTCAGCCAGCAAATTCGTGCCATTTGTGAAAATCCTAGTTCAACCCTAAATAACAAGAAAGTGGTTTATTCCGCAGAGTATCAAGTTTTATAAGTCTTCCCAAATCTGTTAGTATTAACTTAAAATTGGATTGAAAGCCAAACATCAGAGTACAACATACAGAAAAAGCTCGGCTTGCTTGTGCAGATCTCTTCATTCGCATAGATGTGTAGCTGTCAGGAGAATTCAGGAGAATCTAGCTGACTTTGCCAGGGAGGTGCTTATCTACAGAAAAGATGTTAGTGCCCATTTAAGAAGTTTGGTTGTTGCCTGTAGACAACAGAGAGAGAACAGAAGGTCATCTGAGCTCTGTCATCCTGCCCCTGCTCTGTTGGACATGTGCAAGGTTCAGGCATGGTCTGACCCTTTGCTCCATCCAGAGGTGGAGCACAGTGAAAAGCTGCTAGCTAGGCTCATCCCAAAGCTGAGCTTTACTGAGAGGTGTAACTTATTCCAGTGGGCATAGTGGACCAGAGCCATACTGCTTTTGAAACTGTCTTGCTGTGTGTTCAGAGCATGGATGCATGAGCTAATGGGCTGGTGGCAACTTACAGCTCTTTGCATGGCACTCCATTGTACCAAGTAGACGCAGTGGTAAATACGTTGGTAAAACATGAAAGGAAGACTGAATGGTAGCAGTGAGAAGGCAAGAGCTGATACCTTCACCTCTGTTTAAGCATTTGCTTTACCCTAAAGATGGGTTACTAAGTTAAATGAGAGGTGGGTGGCCAAAACTATGCCAAAGCTTGGCTTTGCTTTGATGCCCTTTTAGAAGTAAAACTCCACTCTCACATCTGAATTCAAACAGAGTCAAATCTGTGCCCCTCAAGGGAAAGTGGCAGTTCAAAGATGGGTTTGGTACTGCTTCCAATTTAAATAGAAAAGATTGTGTATTTTCCCCTTCAGCTGGATATTGTATTAATTAGCACGGTAACTTCTGGAGTGCTACTAATAAACCCTACGTTCAACGACTTTGGCAGTAAAAAGCATCGAAGCAAGCTCAGCAACTCTTGAAGACAGAATATAACTATGAGTACCTGAAAACTCTTTCTTTGGATTGCAGGAGTGGGATAACTTGTCAGGAACGAGTAAATTGGAATCAAATATGTCCAGAATTCAGACTAGCTAAAGATGGAATAATCAAAACCATCAACGCTTGATGCGTAATGATTTGAGACAAGTGGTCCGGCAAATATTGTTCTAATATCATCTTAACCACAAGGGCTGCTCAGATGTGTTTCTTGAAGACGTTTAAGTTAGCAAAGAGTACTCATCATTAATCTTTTATAATGGCTTTTGGGAGCCACAGTTCATTTAAACATTTTACATTTTTATTACTTATGTATGCAGGGCAGCAATTAAAGCTGTCGTGGTCATATAATGAAGACTAATGAAAGCAAGATGAAGGCAGGTTTTCATTTTCTGTCAACCTGAATATCCATCTGCTTCTGCCATCTCCCTGCCCCCTCCCCCCGCAATAGTTTTTTCTTTGCTTGAAAGCCAGCTCCCCAGTTCCTAGGCATTTAACCAAGCACCTTCACAACTGTCCAGGATGAACTATGAAAACTAAGTGGTCCTTTCTTTTCTTACATGGAAGAAGCATATCTCTTGGTAATCAGAAGAGTACCTTAAAAGGCTCAGTCTTTCCCAATGCAAATAAATGTGGATGATGCAATAAAAACATCTTTATGGTATGTTTTCTTGGCCACTGTGAAGTAATAGTTTTGGAGGGGAGACAGGGATTAGTCACCCCACAATTAGTCATTCTGCAGTGTAGTTTGATACTTGAGAGATCTGTATTTCAGAAATGTGGTTCTGCAACCATAGGTCCTATTTTCAAGTACTTTCTGCTTTTCCCCTTTTTTAATTGGGAAGAGCTTGTAGAAAGAAAAAACATTCACTCTAGGCTTCATGTGCTTCTGCATTCGTGTGTCTCTGTTTTGTCTTCATATACACTTTGCTTTCCCTTTCTTGGGAGCTGCAGCCAGAACCTCGGTTTGGGACGTGCCTACTGTCCACAGCAGCTTTCCCTCCCTGGGCTTGCTTCTGCTGCCGGCAGAGCCTCCGTCCCAGCTTGCCTGAGGGACAGCCCATCAGCCTGGCCAGGCATCCTGACACTAGTGCTACAAAGGGCCAGGGGGGTCATACACGTAGGGCCATGGTCTACGTGTGTCTCCAGTATCCCGGGGGTCCAAGGGCAGCCAGTGTTAGTGCTTGACAAGTTGTGAAGGGGCTCACGGCCTCTGCCTCCAAGCTTGGGTGCTTGGAGGGAGCTCTCTGGGGAGTGAGCCATGAGCTGGGGTACCAGGAGAACCCTCCTTCCCAAAGGTGATTTACTGCTTTGGGAAGAGCAAAGGACAGAGATAGCTGAACCACAAGTGTCCTCTTTTGTAACAGTCAGAAACTTTGCTACAGAAAATTGGTTCCCTTTAACTGGAATTCTTCTGAGTCAAAAAGGCATTGCAGATGTCTTAAAGTGTTAATCATAAATATCAGGGGAAAGGGAACTTAATGGCAGAGCTCCCAATGAGTAACAACTTAATGATTGGGTTCAAATATTTCATCTGGTAAGATGTTGCATACTTCACTGATCTGTACATGGCAGCTCCACAGTTGTCTTAACCATTTCATTTTCGGAGTGCGTAGTTGCAGCCTAGCCCGTCTGTCACACAAAGTGTGCTATGCAACAGGGTTTGCACTAACCACACGTTCATCACTGGTCCAGGCACCAAGGCTGGATCTAGTCCTCTGCTCATAAGATGGCTTGTTTCATCGAATCTCCCCACCACAGCAAGAACCTGGATCTTCTTTCCAGCCAGCCTTCCTCCCGGCTCCTTGGTATTTCTCCGTTGCCAAACTTTTGTCTCCTGAATGTACTCCACGCATACCAAAGCCTGCTTGAAACTTGGCACTGAGAGAGCCTTTCACAATTCTGCTTGCACTGGTGTAAATAGAGTTAATATCTTCTTGTTTCAGACACGTTGTTGTCATTATTACTTACCAGCCCAAACTCCAAACACAAAAATCAAATCTGGCAAAAGAAACACACAGCGAGCCGTGGGCCAAATTGATTTGACTTAAAACAGCATTGAAACAGATGAAATACTGTGTTTCATTTGGAAAAACAGCAGCTGTGTCTGTACAGTAACTACTGTGCTTCTCCAAAGGGTTTTTCCCACATGCAGGGCCAAACTCAACCAAATGTAGCTTGGAGTTGGAAGGTAAAGCTCCCATGAAATTCCTGAATCAAACTGTTTGAAGATGTAAACAGGGTTACTTGATTTGAAGTCAGCTGAAAGCGGTATGCATTGCACCAACTATGGGAATTCAGCGTAACCTCTCTGCTAATGGCAGTCAAGAACCAAGTAGGAAAACTCCAGCCCGGAGGACACCAGCTAAAGTGAGAGCCTTGCTCCTCTGCCCTTTCCTCTCTGGCTCTAAGCAGATGCCATGGTCTGTACTGCACAGAATAGCACTCATTGTAATTTACAATGATTTAATATTAAAATGTCAGCACCGAAGCGCAAGGAATTCTGATTCTCCCCAGTCCCAGTGCGTGTGGTAGCTCTACACAGCCGGCACCTTCCCACAGCGCCGGCACGGTACGGGCTTCTCATGCCAAGTGAGCGCAAACACACTACAGTGACAAACTAAACTGTTTTCTGGTGTGCTGGAGAGCCTTGTTTGGTGCAAGCACACTGCGTAGTCATCTTTCCACCAGTGACGTGGTTTAAAAGCCAAGATAACCTGAAAGAAAACTCTCCGGGCGGACCTAGCGGAACTGGTGTGTAACTGTGCGTAACTCAGCAGGGGGGTTGGCTGCGTGGTGCTGTCCCTGGAAGCCCCCCAGAGCAAGCGCGATTCAGACGTGCTCTCAGTGGCACCTCTGCGAGTGCTACCAGGGTCAGAGCAAGCACTTCGGTGCCATTGTAATGGAAGCAGCATCTGAAGTGTTTGTTATCTTAAATGTGTTTTACATTTTAAATCCTGGTGATTTCTCTGAGAATGGGATAGCTAAAATAACTTGTAGATCCCAAAGGTGAAGTTTCATTTCTTTGTGCTTTGCTGGTGGGTTTTGTGCCTCAGAGGGAAGGGGAGAAGCCAGTTTTCTGATGACACTCATAGACCTTGTTTGCCTTTACTCAACAGGGTGTGCGTGGCACGCCTGAGTTCCTGAACTTGAATACTGCGCTCCAGCTGTCATAGAGTCAAAAAATGAGGCATATTCTTGAGGCATCTCCGGTCCTTTTACACAGGAATGATGCGGGGGAGAAAATCAAGGCAGATGCAATTAGTGAAAATCAGAAACTGCAGTGCGGCTTCTCGCTCCGGCTGTGTTCGTGCAGGGCTCAGCACAAACAAAGCAGCCTCCCCTGAGCTCTGGACTCCTTACAGCCTGACAGAAGGAAGATCACTACAAGCACCAGGTATTTCTGTTAGCGGGAAGCCTGGTAAATGCTCCTTCCGTGCCAGCAACACCTCCTGTTGGCAGGCTTACTTGGCAGGCTCCAGGCACTGAAGCAAACGTGCTCTCTGTTTTGCAAGACTCACCAAAGTGGGGCTTATCCCTGTCATGTGTCTCAAGAGAGTCTGAGGAGCTGGTTGTGGCCTTTTAGTATGAGGGACTGAAGTGGCCAAAAAAAAGGAATTGCCTGAAAAAGAGTTGCCCCTTAGTTATGCCAAGTAATATGGAAATAATTTCACAGCGGGTTATGTTTCACTTTTTTTTTTTTCATCATCTCACTATATTTTAAGTCTGTGTTTTGCTTTATATTTAACCTTTTTCACAATCTCACTATATGTTAAAAGAACGGGGAGTCAGTACCATGTACAGAGGGAGAACGGGGAGCAAAAGACAGGATGCAAAAAACCTGGGAGAAGAGGCCAGTCCGAGCTGGCCACTCAGTGGTACCCAGAGGGATCACAGGATGGTTCAAGCTAGAAGGGACCTCAGGAGGTCTCTAGCCCAACCTCCTGCTCCCACTAGGGTCAGCCCTGAGGTGGAGCTTATGTTGTCTTCTGGGCTACCCCAAGCCCAGAGCTGAGAGAGGCAGGCTACCCATCACACAGCTGCTTCGTGAGGAATAACACATGGTGTACAAGACCAACGCACCGGCATGCCACTGGGCATGGGGACCTACCCTTTCCTTCCTGGCTTTTCTAGGGGCTGGCATGCTGTGTGTTAAGAGGATTTAATTTAGCCTACCAGTTTCCGAGTAGTGCAAGGGAAGGGGAGTTGTTGCCCCACACCGAGACCAGCTGGGGGTGGTCCGTGCTCTTTCTCACCGAACTCGTGGCCATACCCTCTGAGGAGGACCCGGCCGAGGTGGCAGTGGAAGCTCCCATCAGCGCTCTTCCTTCAAGCAGAAGTAAGAGCTCTGAGGGCTCATGCAGCCAGGAACACCCTTGGTGTGCCTGGCTTATGATAACCAGTTCTTCTTTATACTGAACTCAGCTGGTGGCAAATGTTAGCACCACGCATACACCCTTTTATCTTCTACTTGTTGCTGCTTCCTCTTCCTTTTAATGCATGAGTAAACAGAGGCACTTAAAATCCAGGTGACTTGCTTGAGACGGTCTGTCCCAGTGGAAACGCGGGGCCCGTGCCTGGTAGCTGCCAGCTCTTCGTCCTGCCTTCTCATCGTTAGGCCATCCTGCTGTGAGCACATCCCTGCGCAGCGCATCGCAGAGACCGATGCGGCCACGGGCGGTGTTCCGGGGGCAGTGCACAGGGCGGCATCCCTCCTCCGCCTGGCCCGGATCCCGCCTGGCTCCCCTCTGCCCAACCTGCCCCTTTGCTGGCTGCTGCCCCAAGCCAACGGACCGGCACTGCTGCACCCAGAAATGGGTTGTCACTGTGACAGGCTAAACTTTGCCTTAGAGTTTGTTTGGGAAGGGTGGGAAAAGGACGTGCAGAAAAGAGACAGAGACAAAAAAAAATCCTAGAAAAATAAACTGCAGACAATATCTCATTGATGCAGTGTCTGGGGCTGGCACTGTAATTCGAGCGACATGCAGGGGAGGGAGGAAAGCCCTGGCGCTCGGGAGCCGGCGGGGGTGCCTTCAGGAGGGCCACAAGGGCATTTTGCTCCTGCTGCTTTGCCCGCTCTCTCATTACGGCGAGACCCCACAATGCAAATTCAATGTAGTTTTCCATA